>NC_084550.2:68430000-68452500 GCF_033978685.3 Nerophis lumbriciformis
TGTCAAACAATTAAAATATTCAATCACGATTAATCGCATCGTTCATATAGTTAACTCAATAATCGTGATAACCATTGTGCACCCTAGACAGATCATTTTCAAGTATTAACAGCATGACTGGGCAAATAATTTGTTAAGTGTGTTTTAAACATTATGCTCTTTGAAACGGCTCAACACAAAAAGGACAAACACGCCTTTAATGGCAATATAAAAAAATGTCTGCTGTGTTTTGGTGTTTTGCCAGATTTTGTATTTTGTAGAAATACAGAATTTGTATTCCTGCTTTAGGAGCACTTGCATTCACAGAAGGGGCTACACAATGTTTAGATACCAGTTTCACGCATTTAATTTTCACACAAATTAAAAATAGATGTTATTCCATATGAATACTCCACTTCTGTACCTGTGTACTAAAAAAAAACATGATTAAATACTATTATTCAACGTATGCATTGACTCTGGCAGTAATCGTTTGTTACTTCAGTCCAATATTATTTCACTGTATTGCTTTCCTTTCTATTAAAAAGTGTGTTCACATTCACCATAAACGCGCATCAACACTTTTGAGTTCCAGCTGGGAAAAGAAATATGGCCTTTTCTGTCCCCAGTTGCTAAGGTGAGTCATACAAACCCCGTTTCCATATGAGTTGGGAAATTGTGTTAGATGTAAATATAAACGGAATACAATGATTTGCAAATCATTTTCAACCCATATTCAGTTGAATATGCTACAAAGACAACATATTTGATGTTCAAACTGATAAACATTTTTTTTTTTTGCAAATAATCATTAACTTTAGAATTTGATGCCTGCAACACGTGACAAAGAAGTTGGGAAAGGTGGCAATAAATACTGATAAAGTTGAGGAATGCTCATCAAACACTTATTTGGAACATCCCACAGGTGAACAGGCAAATTGGGAACAGGTGGGTGCCATGATTGGGTATAAAAGCAGCTTCCATGAAATGCTCAGTCATTCACAAACAAGGATGGGGCGAGGGTCACCACTTTGTCAACAAATGCATGAGCAAATTGTTGAACAGTTTAAGAAAAACCTTTCTCAACCAGCTATTGCAAGGAATTTAGGGATTCCACCATCTACGGTCCGTAATATCATCAAAGGGTTCAGAGAATCTGGAGAAATCACTGCACGTAAGCAGCTAAGCCCGTGACCTTCGATCCCTCAGGCGGTACTGCATCAACAAGCGACATCAGGGTGTAAAGGATATCACCACATGGGCTCAGGAACACTTCAGAACCTACTGTCAGTAACTACAGTTGGTCGCTACATCTGTAAGTGCAAGTTAAAACTCTCCTATGCAAGGCAAAAACCGTTTATCAACAACACCCAGAAAAACCGTCGGCTTCGCTGGGCCTGAGCTCATCTAAGATGGACTGATACAAAGTGGAAAAGTGTTCTGGGGTCTGACGAGTCCACATTTCAAATTGTTTTTGGAAACTGTGGACGTCATGTCCTCCGGACCAAAGAGGAAAAGAACCATCCGGATTGTTATAGGCGCAAAGTTGAAAAACCAGCATGTGTGATGGTATGGGGTGGTATTAGTGCCCAAGACATGGGTAACTTACACATCTGTGAAGGCGCCATTAATGCTGAAAGGTACATACAGGTTTTGGAGCAAAAAAGCAACGTTATCATGGTCGCTCCTGCTTATTTCAGCAAGACAATGCCAAGCCACGTGTTACATCAACGTGGCTTCATAGTAAAAGAGTATGGGTACTAGACTGGCCAGCCTGTAGTCCAGACCTGTCTCCCATTGAAAATGTGTGGCGCATTATGAAGCCTAAAATAGCACAACGGAGACCCCCGGACTGTTGAACAACTTAAGCTGTACATCAAGCAAGAATGGGAAAGAATTCCACCTGAGAAGCTTCAAAAATGTGTCTCCTCAGTTCCCAAACGTTTACTGAGTGTTGTTAAAAGGAAAGGCCATGTAACACAGTGGTGAACATGCCCTTTCCCAACTACTTTGGCACGTGTTGCAGCCATGAAATTCTAAGTGAATTATTATTTGCAAAAAAAAAAATAAAGTTTATGAGTTTGAACATCAAATATCTTGTCTTTGTAGCATATTCAACTGAATATGGGTTGAAAAGGATTTGCAAATCATTGTATTCCGTTTATATTTACATCTAACACAATTTCCCAACTCATATGGAAACGGGGTTTGTAGAATCAGCGCTCCTTTGATCATGACTTCAACATACTCAGGTTTGATTAATCTCACTCAGTTTTCCATCTTCAGGTGAATCAACTCACTTAGTTGAAGCACTGAGCTGGAATACCCCTTGGTCATATCTTCAAGAGACATTTGGACTTTTTTCAACATTTCTCCAAATATTGTTTACACCGTAGCAGTTAAATGTGCAGCTGGGCAGATTCTTTTAGGCAGTCCAAATGAGCAAAAGCAGACAGCTGGAGTTTAGAACAGCTGCTTACATAATAAGATGTTGCCACTATACAGTATAGCGGCTCTCTCTCGTAGCATGTCGTACAGGACGTGGTTTTGTACACAAAGAACATGCTGCAACAGGGGCGTCACTAGCTTTTAAAGACAGGGGGGGCTTTGCCCCCAGGAGATGCACAGGATGCGAGCAAATGTTCCGCACGAGCACAAACGTTCACAAACGGCGAACAAAGACTTAGAAATTATTCATTGTTATTATTATTATTTTTTTTTAAATGCACGGGACGAAATGAAATGCTCCCCGGGACGATGGCTTTTAACCATTTTTTTTCTTTTTCTTTATATGTACCGTATTTTCCGCACTATTAGCCGCACCTAAAAACCACAAATTTACTCAAAAGCTGACAGTGCGGCTTATAACCCGGTGCGCTTTATATATGGATTAATATTAAGATTCATTTTCATAAAGTTTCGGTCTCGCAACTACGGTAAACAGCCGCCATCTTTTTTCCCCGTAGAAGAGGAAGTGCTTCTTCTTCTACGCAAGCAACCGCCAAGGTAAGCACCCGCCCCCATAGAACAGGAAGCGCTTCTTCTTCTACTGTAAGCAACCACCCGCCCGCGTAGAAGAAGAAGAAGAAGCGCGCGGATATTACGTTTCATTTCCTTTGTGTGTTTACATCTGTTAAGACCACAAAATGGCTCCTACTAAGCGACAGGTTTCCGGTTCATGAAAAGACGCAATCTCTCCATCCGCACACGGACTACTATTTCACAGCAACTGCCTAAAGACTTTCAAGAAAAGCTGGCTACTTTCCGTGCATATTGTAAAAACAAGATAGCTGAAAAAAAGATCCGGCCAGAGAACATTATCAACATGGACGAGGTTCCACTGACTTTTGATATTCCTGTGAACCGCACTGTGGATACAACGGGAGCACGTACGGTGAATATTCGCACCACAGGGAATGAGAAGTCATCCTTCACTGTGGTTCTAGCTTGCCATGCTAATGGCCAGAAACTTCCACCCATGGTGATATTCAAAAGGAAGACCTTGCCAAAAGAGACCTTTCCAGCCGGCGTCATCATAAAAGCTAACTCGAAGGGATGGATGGATGAAGAAAAGATGAGCGAGTGGTTAAGGGAAGTTTACGCGAAGAGGCCGGGTGGCTTTTTTCACGCAGCTCCGTCCATGTTGATATACGACTCCATGCGCGCCCACATCACGCTGGTTTTTAATATATTATTAAAGTTTGACTGACCTATCTGACTGTTTTTTTGACATTCCTTTAGCGCAGTTAGATGCGGCTTATAACACGGGGCGGCTTATAGGTGGACAAAGTTTTGAAATATGCCGTTCATTGAAGGCGCGGCTTATAACCCAGGGCGGCTTATGGTGCGGAAAATACGGTATTTATTCATTTTACATTTTATATTAAATGTCTTGGTTTTTCCTCCCTCTGAAAATCCTATGAAATGTTTAACAAGCCATCCTATAATAATAAAACAGCTATTAATGTAACAATACAATAAAACAAATATATTTAATGATGTTGTTTTCATTATTTTAACAATAGGCTAATGTATATTACTTTATATAGATTCTACAAGAAACACAAAACTTAAAAAATAAATGATTTACATTTGCACACACAAGGTTTTGTGCAGCTTAACTCATTGTAAAGGAAGATAATGTGCTTCGTACACCTGCAGGACCGCAAGCAAGGTCGCAGAGAAAATGCGGACTGGAATTTGAGTGATGTGGGCATTTTCTATATGAACAAGTGGAATGGATTGGATACCGACGCACTAAAGGGGCTCTCTACCTTACGCTACGAAGTGAGGGGAAACTGAGTGAATAATAACAGGTTATATGATTATTTATTTAAACTCATATTTGGGCCACTTTATAATGAATATGTCGGCATTTATTTGTAAAAAAAAAAACAAAAAAACACCAAATTATTTAGGGGGGCTTAAGAATATTGAGCTTGAGCCCCCCTAAAATAGGCCTAACAACGCCAATGTGCTGAAATAAGCACAGACTTGCATTGCCGCCAGCTTTTTCTCTTGTGTTGGAGCATCCAACCTCAATCATTTACTCACAATGCAAAGTACTTATCGCTCAGGGCTGCTGGACATGCACTAAAGAGCAGGAAGCAGCTCCTACAATGCAATGTATTTTAAAGTATTCTTACAAGACAAAGCTAAGAAGCTGGATTGAGGTTGGTAAGTGTATAGACGTCCATAGCCATCCTTCACAACAGACAGCAACTGGATGAGCGCCCCTATATATTGAGCCTTGAGTGTGTAAATCCACTGGCATGTGTTCTTTTTTTTTTTTCCCAAGCCTGATCTATTATCCCTATACTAGCCAATCCATAGGTCTATCACGCCATGACAACGGCTAAATCCATACACATCTATCAAAGCCTGTCAGCTTTGAAATGAGAAAAACAAAACGACGCAAGGGGGCGTTTAATTTTCTCAGGTGTTTCTCTTTGGATGTCAGTGGGTTCGCACATTCCGACCCAACGTAGGTGCCTGATCGATTGTTTGTGCTGCAACACACGCCGGGTGTTGCAGCGATCAATAAAAAGCCTGTATCGCAAAAGTAGTTTTTAGCCGATAAAAAAAGGCAACTCACAATACAGATGCATGCTTTTCAGTGAACCAAGAATGAAGTCTGATATCTTGTTTTGAACAGGATTAGCATTTATGCTACAGAAACTCATGAATTCACCCACTGGGGTTTTGCCATACTTGCCAACCCTCCCGGATTTTCCGGGAGACTCCCGAAATTCAGCGCCTCTCCCGAAAACCTCCCGAGACAAATTTACTCCCTAAAATCTCCCGAAATTCAGGCCGAGCTGGAGGCCACGCCCCCTCCAGCTCCATGCGGACCTGACCTGTTTTCACGTCCGCTTTCTCACAATATAAACAGCGTGCCTGCCCAATCACGTTATAACTGTAGAATGATCGAGGGCGAGCTCTTGGTTTCTTATGTGGGTTTATTGTTAGGCAGTTTCATTAACGTCATCCCAGCGCGGCAACAACACACAACAACAGCAGTCACGTTTTCGTCTACCGTAAAGCAGTTCGTCTGCTGTAAACAGCAATGTTGTGACACTCTTAAACAGGGCAATACTGCCATCTTTGTCATGGCCCAGACGCACACCAGTGCGCAATCATCTGGGAGCCGCGCTGAGCGCACCTCCAAGCGCGCGCGCGCATCACTCAAGCTGCTGCGTTCCATCTTCAATCAACACACCCGGCACTGATGAGAGGGACGACTACTTAAACAACCGCCACCAGAGATCCTTTGCCAGAATGTAGCAATCTGTACATCGTACCCTCCCTGTGTGTGTCCCCGAGTAACGCTGTCTTCCTTGTGCTTCCTGGTTCTCGACTCCTCGCTCGCCCCCGGACTACGACGACTCGCTCCTGCCCCCCGACCACGCTCCCGCCCCTGGACAAGCCCTGCCTGCCTTGCCCTTGTCTGACAGCACCGCTCCTCACAACACGCACCTCCAACACTTACGGTAAAACCCTCAAGTTAAATTCTACACATCTAATATATACATATATTGATATATAATATATAAAATAATATCATATAATATATTATACATTATAATATATATATATATTAGAGATGCGCGGTTTGCGGGCACAACCGCGGAGTCCGCGGATTATCCGCGGATCGGGCGGATGAAATTTAAAAAAATTAGATTTTATCCGCGGGTCGGGTCGGGTCAGGTCGGGTCTGGCGGTTGAAAAAAAAAAAAAAAAGATTTTAAATAGATTCAGGCGGGTGGCAGTTAAACCAATTCGGAAATATATATACAGGTAAAAGCCAGTAAATTAGAATATTTTGAAAAACTTGATTTATTTCAGTAATTGCATTCAAAAGGTGTAACTTGTACATTATATTTATTCATTGCACACAGACTGATGCATTCAAATGTTTATTTCATTTAATTTTGATGATTTGAAGTGGCAACAAATGAAAATCCAAAATTCCGTGTGTCACAAAATTAGAATATTACTTAAGGCTAATAGAAAAAACGGATTTTTAGAAATGTTGGCCAACTGAAAAGTATGAAAATGAAAAATATGAGCATGTACAATACTCAATACTTGGTTGGAGCTCCTTTTGCCTCAATTACTGCGTTAATGCGGCGTGGCATGGAGTCGATGAGTTTCTGGCACTGCTCAGGTGTTATGAGAGCCCAGGTTGCTCTGATAGTGGCCTTCAACTCTTCTGCGTTTTTGGGTCTGGCATTCTGCATCTTCCTTTTCACAATACCCCACAGATTTTCTATGGGGCTAAGGTCAGGGGAGTTGGCGGGCCAATTTAGAACAGAAATACCATGATCCGTAAACCAGGCACGGGTAGATTTTGCGCTGTGTGCAGGCGCCAAGTCCTGTTGGAACTTGACCCTGGATCTCAGGAAACAGAGTGGACCGAGACCAGCAGATGACATGGCACCCCAAACCATCACCCAACCATGCAAATTTTGCATTTCCTTTGGAAATCGAGGTCCCAGAGTCTGGAGGAAGACAGGAGAGGCACAGGATCCACGTTGCCTGAAGTCTAGTGTAAAGTTTCCACCATCAGTGATGGTTTGGGGTGCCATGTCATCTGCTGGTGTCGGTCCACTCTGTTTCCTGAGATCCAGGGTCAACGCAGCCATCTACCAGCAAGTTTTAGAGCACTTCATGCTTCCTGCTGCTGACCTGCTCTATGGAGATGGAGATTTCAAGTTCCAACAGGACTTGGCGCCTGCACACAGCGCAAAATCTACCCGTGCCTGGTTTACGGACCATGGTATTTCTGTTCTAAATTGGCCCGCCAACTCCCCTGACCTTAGCCCCATAGAAAATCTGTGGGGTATTGTGAAAAGGAAGATGCAGAATGCCAGACCCAAAAACGCAGAAGAGTTGAAGGCCACTATCAGAGCAACCTGGGCTCTCATAACACCTGAGCAGTGCCAGAAACTCATCGACTCCATGCCACGCCGCATTAACGCAGTAATTGAGGCAAAAGGAGCTCCAACCAAGTATTGAGTATTGTACATGCTCATATTTTTCATTTTCATACTTTTCAGTTGGCCAACATTTCTAAAAATCCCTTTTTTGTATTAGCCTTAAGTAATATTCTAATTTTGTGACACACGGAATTTTGGATTTTCATTTGTTGCCACTTCAAATCATCAAAATTAAATGAAATAAACATTTGAATGCATCAGTCTGTGTGCAATGAATAAATATAATGTACAAGTTACACCTTTTGAATGCAATTACTGAAATAAATCAAGTTTTTCAAAATATTCTAATTTACTGGCTTTTACCTGTACATAGTTAAATGTTGTTACCCACATACAAAAAACGAGCAGGCACCTGCTGCATATGCCACAACAGAAGAAAAAAAAGAAAAAGAGATGGACACTTTTACGGAGCGGAGAAGGCCCCCGACGCCTCGCCGGGGTCCGGGACCGAGGCCCCTTCCCCCGAGAGGGCCTCACCGGGAGCCGTAGCTGAGGCGATCCACGAGAAGGGCCCGACGCACGTCCAGGGTCACCACCGCGCCCACCGCACCGACACCCCGCCTCGTCCGCCTTCGCCGCGGCCGGCGTCACGCGCAGCAGGTAAGCAGCTTACCTGCCCGCCACCCCCGTGGCCGGGGGCTCATAACAGGGGTCACTCCGCGCGCTCCGCCCGCGCAGCTTACCTGCCCGCCACCCCTGTTGCCGGGGGCGCGTAGCAGTGCGCTCACGAAAGGGGTGGGGCTCACCCTGGTTGATATAGACAGCAGGACGGTGGCCATGGACGTCGGAACCCGCTAAGGAGTGTGTAACAACCCACCTGCCGAATCAACTAGCCCTGAAAATGGATGGCGCTGGAGCGTTGGGCCCATACCCGGCCGTCGCCGGCAGCGAGACGCGCTTGGAGGTGCGCTCAGCGCGGCTCCCATATGATTGCGCACTGGTGTGCGTCTGGGTCGTGACAGCGTGGCACGCGAATGTCTGTGCTGCATTGGATCAGTCTCCTTTCTTTAACAGGCAAAAGCTTTATAACCTCACTAATGCCTTGCATCGTCTATATTAGATATATAACAACGGGCAGGTGCGGGCGGATGGCGGGCGGGTGCGGTTCTGATCAAATGTTACATCGGGTGGATGGCGGATGGTTGACGACTTTCTGATGCGGTTGCGGATGAAATAATTGCCTATCCGCGCATCTCTAATATATATATATATATATATATATATATATATATATATATATATATATATATATATTTTTTTTTTTTTTTTCCTTTTGAATAAATACGCCCCAGGCTAAACACTCTCCCAGCCTCAGTGCCGTCTCCTTCTACCCGGTATCATCACAATCTACTGTACATGCATATGTGACAATAACATCTACGGCTTTTAGAGAGTGCAGTGCACAACTGCGCACACAACAAGGAGACGAAGCAGAAGAACGAGGAAGATACAGCCGTGGCGACGCCGACGACGAGTAAGATGAAGAAATACGCTTGCAAGTTCCAAGTCGCAGCTGCGATTGGACCTGGATAGCCTCCGGGAAGAAGTAGTGGACTACCAAGTGCTTGGCAGTGAAGATCTTCCTCAGGAAGCAAAGATTGACCGGTTTTGGGCCATGCTAGGGAGAGATGGAAGATTCCAGACTCTAGCGCATTTGATGAAAGCACTTTTGTGCGTGCCATACAGCAATGCATCATCTGAGAGGGTTAGAAAAATAGTGACAGAGAATAGAACAAGGATGGACAATTCAACCCTTAACTCTACAATGAGTAGATGAGTGTTATGTGTGTGTATATGTGTAAATAAATTAACACTGAAATTCAAGTATTTCTTTTATATATATATATATATATATATATATATATATATATATATATATATATATATATATATATATAATATATATATATAATATATATATATATGTATAGCTAGAATTCACTGAAAGTCAAGTATTTCATATATATATATATATATATATATATATATATATATATATATATATATATATATATATATATATATATATAAGAAATACTTGACACTTGGTGAATTCTAGCTGTAAATATACTCCTCCCCTCTTAACCACGCCCCCAACCACGCCCCTCCCCCCACCTCCCGAAATCGGAGGTCTCAAGGTTGGCAAGTATGGGTTTTGCAGGATATTTAACTTGACTCACAGAAGTCCATAGTCCGTTCAAAAAAACAGCAGAAGTGGTAGTGTAATTATACACTGCAAAAAGTGTTCAAAAACAAGAAAAAATAATACAAAAATTAGGGGTATTTTATTTGAACTAAGCAAAATTATCTGCCAATAGAACAAGAAAATTTGGCTTGTCAAGACTTTCCAAAACAAGTAAAATTAGCTAACCTCAATGAACCCAAAAATACCTTAAAATAAGTATATTCTCACTAATAACAAGTGCACTTTTTTTGGTAGAAAAAAAAAAGACCTTTTTGCTCAATATGTTGAGCAAAAAGAAAAATTTAAAATAAGTATATTCTCACTAATAACAAGTGCACTTTTCTTGGTAGAAAAAAAAGAGACCTTTTTGCTCAATATGTTGAAAAATATTCTTAAATGAAGTAAATGCTAGTGCCATTATCTTCCATCCATCCATCCATCTTCTTCCGCTTATCCGAGGTCGGGTCGCGGGGGCAGCAGCTTAAGCAGGGAAGCCCAGACTTCCCTTTCCCCAGCCACTTCGTCCAGCTCCTCCCGGGGGATCCCGAGGCGTTCCCAGGCCAGCTGGGAGAGATAGTCTTCCCAGCATGTCCTGGGTCTTCCCCGTGGCCTCCTACCGGTCGGACGTGCCCGAAACACCTTCCTAGGGAGGCGTTCGGGTGGCATCCTGACCAGATGCCCGAACCACCTCATCTGGCTCCTCTCGATGTGGAGGAGCAGCGGCTTTACTTTGAGCTCCTCCCGAATGACAGAACTTCTCACCCTATCTCTAAGGGAGAGCCCCGCCACTCGGCGGAGGAAACTCATTTCGGCCGCTTGTACCCGTGATCTTGTCCTTTCGGTCATGACCCAAAGCTCATGACCATAGGTGAGGATGGGAACGTAGATCGACCGGTAAATCGAGAGCTTTGCCTTCCGGCTCAGCTCCTTCTTCACCACAACGGATCGATACAGCGTCCGCATTACTGAAGACGCCGCACCGATCCGCCTGTCGATCTCACGATCCACTCTTCCCCCACTTGTGAACAAGACTCCGAGGTACTTGAACTCCTCCACTTGGGGCAAGATCTCCTCTCCAACCCGGAGATGGCACTCCACCCTTTTCCGGGAGAAAACCATGGACTCGGACTTGGAGGTGCTGATTCCCATCCCAGTCGCTTCACACTCGGCTGCGAACCGATCCAGTGAGAGCTGAAGATCTTAGCCGGAGGAAGCCATCAGGACCACATCATCTGCAAATAGCAGAGACCTAATCCTGCAGCCACCAAACCAGATACCCTCAACGCCTTGACTGCGCCTAGAAATTCTGTCCATAAAGGTTATGAACAGAATCGGTGACAAAGGGCAGCCTTGGCGGAGTCCAACCCTCACTGGAAACGTGTCCGACTTACTGCCAGCAATGCGGACCAAGCTCTGACACTGATTATACAGGGAGCGAACTGCCACAATAAGACAGTCCGTTACCCCATACTCTCTGAGCACTCCCCACAGGACTTCCCGGGGTACACGGTCGAATGCCTTCTCCAAGTCCACAAGGCCTCCTCTCTGAGCTGCCACCTTAACGTGGTAGAGGAGTTTGCGTGTCCCAATGATCCTAGGAGCTATGTTGTCCGGGGGTTTCTATGCCCCCTGGTAGGGTCTCCCAAGGCAAACTGGTCTTAGGTGAGGGATCAGACAAAGAGCAGCTCGAAGACCTCTATGAAGAACACTAACAAAGGACCCAGATTTCCCTCGCCCGGACGCGGGTCACCGGGGCCCCCCTCTGGAGCCAGGCCCGGAGGTGGGGCACGATGGCGAGCGCCTGGTGGCCGGGCCTGTCCCCATGGGGCCCGGCCGGGCCCAGCCCGAAGAGGCAACGTGGGTCCCCCCTCCAATGGGCTCACCACCCATAGCAGGGGCCATAGAGGTCGGGTGCAGTGTGAGCTGGGCGGCAGCCGAGGGCAGGGCACTTGGCGGTCCGATCCTCGGCTACATAAGCTGGCTCTTGGGACGTGGAACGTCACCTCGCTGGGGGGTAAGGAGCCTGAGCTAGTGCGTGAGGTGGAGAAGTTCTGGCTAGATATAGTCGGTCTCACTTCGACGAACAGCAAGGGCTCTGGAACCACTTCTCTTGACAGGGGCTGGACTCTCTTTCACTCTGGCGTTGCCGGCAGTGAGAGGCGACGGGCTGGGGTGGCAATTCTTGTTGCCCCTCGGCTCAAAGCCTGCACGTTGGAGTTCAACCCGGTGGACGAGAGGGTAGCTTCCCTCCGCCTTCGGGTGGGGGGACGGGTCCTGACTGTTGTTTGCGTTTACGCGCCAAACGGCAGCTCAGAGTACCCACCCTTTTTGGATTCACTCGAGGGAGAACTGGAGAGTGCTCCCCTGGGTGATCCCCTCGTTCTACTGGGGGACTTCAACGCTCATGTTGGCAGCGACAGTGAAACCTGGAGAGGTGTGATTGGGAAGAATGGCCGCCCGGATCTGAACCCGAGTGGTGTTCTGTTATTGGACTTTTGTGCTCGTCACAGATTGTCGATAACAAACACCATGTTCAAACATAAGGGTGTCCATATGTGCACTTGGCACCAGGACACCCTAGGCCGCAGTTCCATGATCGACTTTGTAGTTGTGTCATCGGATTTGCGGTCTCATGTTTTGGACACTCGGGTGAAGAAAGGGGCGGAGCTTTCTACCGATCACCACCTGGTGGTGAGTTGGCTGCGATGGTGGGGGAGGATGCCGGACAGACCTGGCAGGCCCAAACGCATTGTGAGGGTTTGCTGGGAACGTCTGGCAGAGTCTCCTGTCAGAGAGAGTTTCAATTCCCACCTCCGGAAGAACTTTGAACATGTCACGAGGGAGGTGCTGGACATTGAGTCCGAATGGACCATGTTCCGCGCCTCTATTGTCGAGGCGGCTGATTGGAGCTGTGGCCGCAAGGTAGTTGGTGCTTGTCGTGGCGGTAATCCTAGAACCCGTTGGTGGACACCGGCGGTGAGGGATGCCGTCAAGCTGAAGAAGGAGTCCTATCGGGTTCTTTTGGCTCATAGGACTCCTGAGGCAGCGGACAGGTACCGACAGGCCAAGCGGTGTGCGGCTTCAGCGGTCGCAGAGGCAAAAACTCGGACATGGGAGGAGTTCGGGGAAGCCATGGAAAACGACTTCCGGACGGCTTCGAAGCAATTCTGGACCACCATCCGCCGCCTCAGGAAGGGGAAGCAGTGCACTATAAACGCCGTGTATGGCGAGGATGGTGTTCTGCTGACCTCGACTGCGGATGTTGTGGATCGGTGGAGGGAATACTTCGAAGACCTCCTCAATCCCACCAACACGTCTTCCTATGAGGAAGCAGTGCCTGGGGAGTCTGTGGTGGGCTCTCCTATTTCTGGGGCTGAGGTTGCCGAGGTAGTTAAAAAGCTCCTCGGTGGCAAGGCCCCGGGGGTGGATGAGATACGCCCGGAGTTCTTTAAGGCTCTGGATGTTGTGGGGCTGTCTTGGTTGACAAGACTCTGCAACATCGCGTGGACATCGGGGGCAGTACCTCTGGATTGGCAGGCCGGGGTGGTGGTTCCTCTCTTTAAGAAGGGGAACCGGAGGGTGTAGCTGGTAGCGAAAACGAAATTGAAGAAGAAACTGAAGCTATTGAGCCATATCGGTTTGAACCGTATGCAAGCGAAACCGACGAAAACGACACGACAGCCAGCGACACGGGAGAAAGCGAGGACGAATTCGCCGATCGCCTTCTAACCAACGATTGGTATGTGTTTGTTTGGCATTAAAGGAAACTAACAACTATGAACTAGGTTTACAACATATGAAATACATTTGGCAACAACATGCACTTTGAGAGTGCAGACAGCCCAATTTTCATCAATTAATATATTCTGTAGACATACCCTCATCCGCTCTCTTTTCCTGAAAGCTGATCTGTCCAGTTTTGGAGTTGATGTCAGCAGGCCAGGGAAGCTAGGGTCGATATTCTTCTCTTGATCATCTTCGGTGGCATAAGGGACGGTGTGAGCCAAGACATCCAGGGGGTTTAGCTCGCTCGTCTGCGGGAACAAACTGCCGCCATTGCTTGCCGTGCTACCGAGGTCCTTTGTCCCTGAATTGCTCACACACTCCGGCAGATTCAATGGGGGTCTGGTGGCAGATTTCTTTGACTTTATCGTTGGAAATGCATCTGCTTTGAGTGTCGCAGGATATCCACACATTCTTGCCATCTCTGTCGTAGCATAGCTTTCGTCGGTAAAGTGTGCGGAACAAACGTCCAATTTCTTGCCACTTTCGCATCTTTGGGCCACTGGTGCAACTTGAATTCGTCCCTGTTTGTGTTGTTACACCATCCGACAACACACCGACGAGGCATGGTGTCTGCAAGGTACGGAAAACAGTCGAAAAAAAGGGGAAAAAACCGCTGATTTGACTCGGTGTTTGAGAAATTGGCGGATAGCTTCACGTTGTGACGTCTTCGCTCCGAGAGCGAATACTAGAAAGGCGTTTAATTCGCCAAAATTCACCCATTTAGAGTTCGGAAATCGGTTAAAAAAATATATGGTCTTTTTTCTGCAACATCAAGGTATATATTGACGCTTACATAGGTCTGGTGATAATGTTCCCCTTTAATCTTACTTAGATTTCAGTTTTTGCAGTGTAGTATGTTCACTCTGGAGTTAAACGCGACAACCAAGTATTAATAAATAAAAAATATAGTTCTTAACACAGCCTTTCACATTCATCAACAAACATCTCAATACATTCAAATGATCCTCAGTGAGGCTGCCGTTAATGTGGTCCCATATATTTACAAAACACTCTTAAACATTATAATGTGGATATAATACACGTGGTCTTACACTATCGCTAGTGAGAGAGAGCCAGTTTGAGAAGATGTTGCAAGCTGATGACACAAGCATGCACACTTGTTCCACAGGGCGAGACATTATACACTCACTAATATGTCTTAGGTACGAGTTCTGATAGGAATTTACTACAGTTCATACACTTGAATGCACAAGTATAGAAAACAGCTATGTCATCTATATGTGGTTTGACTAAAGTTAAAATTATAATCCTTATGATAAGTTGATTTAGAATTTGTGTCTTTGTCTACTGCCAACAGTCTATGTTTTCTATACGGGCTTCAGAGACAACAAAAAAGGGTGGTAATGGTAACGAAATCTGTGTTTCACTACCAGTTTTTTGCCAAAATTTGAAATCTTGCATTTGTGTGAAGGTATCTATGGTAACATATTTGCCATGACATGTTTAGAAAGCATAACATGGAGTTACCTTGCATGCTTTTGCCTACAATGTAAAGAGTTTCAAGTATTTGACAGAGAGCAGAGAATCCTTAAAGGGGAACTGCCTTTTTTTGGGAATTGTTTCCTATCGTTCACAATCATTATGAGAGACGTGACGGGTGGATTTTTTTTAATGCATTTTAAATATTCAATAAATGTGATCAAAAGTCCGCTTACAATGGAGCTTATGGGAGCCGTTCAATTCTGCCTATAGAGCCTCTAAAAAACATCCAAACACCTCCATTAAGGTTTTATCTAAATGATGTAAGTATATATGTAATGTAGTAACATTTATAATAACATTTAATATCTACGTATTTTGATCATTTTAAGCATTCATTTAAAAAACGCATCACATTTGCTTTTTTTTTTCTTCATCACTTATGCACTCACTGCAGACTTTATAAGAGCCAACAAACATAATAAACATACTTGCCAACCCTCCCAAATTTTACGGGAGACTCCCGATATTCAGCGCCTCTCCCGAAAACCTCCCGGGACAAATATTCTCCCGAAAATCTCCCGATTTTCAGCCGGAGCTGGAGGCCACGCCCCCTCAGCTCTATGCGGACCTGAGTGAGGACAGCCTTTTTTCACGACGGGAGGACAACAGGGTGACAAGAACTAAATCATCCAGACTAGAGATACATTGTATTATTATGTTTATCTTACCTAAAAATAAATATATTTATTAATTAAAAAAGAAATAAAAAAAATACATTTTTACTATATTTTGCTAAAAACATCAAAATTAATTGTATTTTTATTTTTTCCGACTCCTTATTACATCCAGCCATAGAATTATACATTAAAATAAACATATTTGAAATAATTAATTTTAAATTATCATAATAATTTATTTAAAATGACCATATTTAATTATTAAAATAATTGCTTGTTTATCAACAACTTTAGCATTTTATTCATTACATTTTGAAGCTCTCAGAAGCCAAGTTATGTTATATTCCTTAATATTTATTTATGCAAGTTTGAAGTATCAATTATCCAAACACTGTTTTGTTTGCATATTTTCAGGATGTATATATATATATAGACATATATATATATGCATATATATATATATATATATGAAATACTTGACTTGGTGAATTCTAGCTGTCAATATACTCCTCCCCTCTTAACCACGCCCCCAACCACACCCCGCCCCCAACCCCCGAATTCGGAGGTCTCAAGGTTGGCAAGTATGATAATAAAACATCGTTTACTGTACAAAGTCTGCTGTCATTAGGATGCCGACTGCTCGGATGTTCATATATTCCCATTTAGATGAGGAATGTCTCATAATCCTCGCGAGTAAACAGGGTGGGGTGAGGAAACAAGCACTTTTCATGTCGTCCTCGCCAGTTCCAGGTCCTAAATGGCAGTCAAAGTATCCCAACTTGTCGGAATATATTCTCAGCCATTTATTTTTCAGGTGAGAGGCATGATTTATAGTCTAAAATAAATGTACAGGGAGCAGGGAAGCGAGGAAGCAGCAGACCACTCGATGTAAACATAGGCACACAGGAAGTGATCACGGCGCCGCTATAAATAATTTGTCTGCGTTAGTGATTATAATAACAATAACACCAATACTTGGTTATATACAAGTCGAAAAATGTAAATGGAGTATTGTTGGCGCTTTTTGAATGTTTATTTATCGGATTTTATGGGCGGAATAGTGGCGCTTCCATTGGCTCTGCTGTAAGCGGACTTTTATTTACAAGTTAGTAGGGCTGTGAATCTTTGGGTGTCCCTCGATTCTTGGGGTCACGATTCGATTCAAAATCAATTTTATTCAACGCGATTCTCGATTCAAAAACGATATTTTCCCTATTCAAAAGGATTCTCTATTCTTTCAATACATAGGATTTCAGCAGGATCTACCCCAGTCTGCTGACATGCAAGCAGAGTAGTAGATTTTTGTAAAAAGCTTTTATAATTGTAAAGGACGATGTTTTATCAACTGATTGCTATAATGTAAATTTGTTTTAACTATTAAATGAACCAAAAATATGACTTATTTTACCTTTGTGAAAATATTGGACACAGTGTGTTGTCAAGCTTATGAGATGCGATGCAAGTGTAAGCCACTGTGACACTATTTTTTTTTTTATAAATGTCTAATGATAATGTCAATGAGGGATTTTTAATCACTACTGTGTTGAAATTGTAACTAATATTGATACTGTTGTTGATAATATCCATTTTTGTTTCACTACTTTTGTGTGGTGTTTGTGTCTCCTCTCAATTGCTCTGTTTATTGCAGTTCTGAGTGTTGCTGGGTCGGGTTTGCTTTTGGAATTGGATTGCATTGTTATGGTATTGCTGTGTATTGTTTTGTTGGATTGATTAATTAAAAAATAAATAGATAAATAAATAAATACATTTATCTATTTATTTTTATTTATTTATTTTTTATTTTTTTAATAAAAATAAATAGATACATTTATTTAATTTTTTATAAAAATAAATAGATAAATAAATAAATAAATAAAGGGCGTCACGGTGGCAGAGGGGTTAGTGCATCTGCCTCACAATACGAAGGTCCTGAGTAGTGTTGGGTTCAATCCCGGGCTCGGGATCTTTCTGTGTGGAGTTTGCATGTTCTCCCCGTGACTGCGTGCGTTCCCTCCGGGTACTCCGGCTTCCTCCCACTTCCAAAGACATGCACCTGGGGATAGGTTGATTGGCAACACTAAATTGGCCCTAGTGTGTGAATGTGAGTGTGAATGTTGTCTGTCTATCTGTGTTGGCCCTGCAATGAGGTGGCGACTTGTCCAGGGTGTACCCCGCCTTCCGCCCGATTGTAGCTGAGATAGGCTCCAGCGCCCCCCGCGACCCCAAAAGGGAATAAGCGGTAGAAAATGGATGGATGGATGGATGGATTCTGAATCGCACAACGTGGGAATCGAGATTCGAATTCGAATCGATTTTTTTCCCACACCCCTACAAGTTAGAATGTATTAAAAAAAATTCATCCGTCGGCATATCTCTCATAATGATTGTGAACGGTAAGAAGTGCAGTTTCCTTTTAAACCTGTCCAGCTTGAAGTTTGTCCACCATGTAGCCACCTGGTTTAGGCTCTTCTTGTCATTAATTTCAGCATCTCAGTCAACTCAGCGAGAAGCTCACTGTATGGTTTCATAAACCGACACATAAAGTCTATGAAATGGCAAAAAGAGACACAAAATAACACCAGTCTGTTTGTGTCAGCATTAGTACGTGCAAGCATTCCAGGCTTATCCTTCTGCCCTTATCCCTCTGTTTGTGTGTCTCTTTTCACCCCCTACTTTGCTCTTCGCTTTCTTTTCCTAGAGAACCTGCTCGGTGCTGGAGGCGGAGATGTCCAGTAGTCTCCACGCCGCACTGGGGTTCAGCTCCTGCTGGTCACGACACAGCGCCCAAACATACATCATCCTCAGCACTTTCTCCTGTTAAGAGGGAGAAGAGCGCCGCTTCAGAGACAGTAGTGTCATGTCTGTGTAATCATGTTTTGTTTTAGTCATGTTTTGTTTAGTTTAGTTATTGGACTCTTTAGATTCTGGCTTTTCACTCCCTTGTCTTGTTTCCATGGTTACCCATTAGTTTCACCTGTTCCACGTTTGGACTCATTGTGCACTCTTGTTTGTCACCATAGCAACCCATTAGTTTTCACCTGTCACGTCACGCACCTGTTTCACGTTTTGAGTCACGCACCTGTTTTAGTTAATCATGTCTGTAGTATTTAAGTTCATTGTTTTCAGTTTGTCTTTCTGGCGACATCCCGCATTTATGCTTCTGCACTCTCCACACACCCTTAAGACACTTGCTGCTCTTTTTTCATGCCGGTTTCTCGTCCAAGTAAGTTTTCTTTATTCATGCCATAGTTGGCAAGTTTTGTTTAATTGTTTATAGTTTCTGCCTTAGTGCAAGTTTTGTGTTTATAGTCAAGTTTTGTACCTGTGCCTTTTGTTTGATCCTTTTTTTTGTAGTTATAGTGTTTAAATAAATCATATACTCCCCTTCACGCCACGTATGGTCCAAATCTTTTGCACCTCGAGAGAACAAACCACGCCACAGTCCCAGTCATGAGAAGTAGGGGTTTGAGACGCACTTTCAAGAACATCACACCACAATCTGTGTGCGCGTGTAGATGGCAATAATGTAGTCAAGCAGTTTGGATGTAGAATACAACAACATTATGAGCAGTCTCACTTATACTCTTAGGCCCAGTTCAGATGTTTCCCATCTTATTATGTAGACGCCTTCACATTACTGAAGGCAGTCCCCTCCCTTCCACACATATCGAGAACAAATTAACGTATACATATACCGTATTTTTCAGACTAATAAGTTGCAGTTTTTTTCATAGTTTGGGCGGGGGTGCGACTTATACTCAGGAGCGACTTATGTGTAAAATTATTAACACATTAGCTCCAAGTTTCTGTAATTAAAAAATGTACAACACTGAAATATGTCTTCGACTGGTGTAAAATAGATAGGTTTGATTGGATCAAATCATGTACAATTACGGTACATTGAATATGAATACACTGACCGGATCTCCTTCCACTATGTCCCCTTTGGGACTGCGAATCACCATGACGACTTGGGCCTGGAAGGTGATGATCAACACTGGGCCTTGGTCCATCATCTTCCCCATGGCCAACTATAACCAAGACCAAGATAAGGATTTAACACTCAATTGGATCATGGAAGAGTAGTGTGTAATGGTGTATGCTGTGAAAGCTGTTTTTTACTTTAGAATGCTTACATCAATATTATCAATATCAAGGACTTTGGACTGTAACAGCAACCCCAAACCTTTTGCTTGCTGGATGGGATAGGCAAGCTGACTGTAAGTCTGAGGACAGAAACCAAAACAGTCATTACACATAAGGAAATCAAAAGATAGAGTAACGTCCTAATTGGCTTGAAACAAATGATCTGAAGCACATATAAAACTAGTTTAATTGCGTATGAACTACAAAACCTAAAACCAAAGAAGTCGTAAGAAAAACAGAATACAATGATTTGCAAATCCTTTTCAACCTATATATTCAATTGAATAGACTGCAAAAACAAGATATTTAACGTTCAAACTGGTAAACTTTGTTATTTTTTGCAAATATTAGCTCATTTGGAATTTGATGACTTTCAAAAAAGCTGGCACAAGTGGCAAAAAAAATACTGAGAAAGTTGAGGAATGCTCAAACACTTATGTGGAACATCCCACCGGTGAACAGGCTAATTGGGAACAGGTGGGTGCCATGATTGGGTATATAAGCAGTTTCCATGAAATGCTCAGTCACTCACAAACAAGGATGGGGTGAGGGTCGCCACTTTGTAAAAAAAATAAGTGAGCAAATTGTCCAACATTTCTCAACCAGCTAGGAATTTAGGGATTTCACCATCTACGGTCCGTAATATCATCAAAAGGTTCAGAGAATCGGGAAAAATCACTGCACGTAAGTGGCATGCCCGTGACCTTAGATCCCTCAGGCGGTACTGCATCAAAAACAGACATCGGTGTGTAAAGGATATCACCACATGGGCTCAGGAACCACTGTCAGTAACTAGTCTTTTTCATGGACGCCCCTGCTTATTTCAGCAAGACAAGGCCAAGCCACATTCCGCACGTGTTACAACAGCGTGGCTTCATAGTAAAAGAGTGCGGGTACTTGACTGGCCTGCCCGTAGTCCAGACCTGTCTCCCATTGAAAATGTGTGGTGCATTATGAAGCCTAAAATACCACAACGGCAACCCCAGACTGTTGAACAACTTAAGCTGTACATCAAGCAAGAATGGGAAAGAATTCCACCTGAAAAGCTTCAAAAATGTGTCTCCTCAGTTCCCAAACATTTACTGAGTGTTGTTAAAAGGAAAGGCCATGTAACACAGTGGTAAAAATGCCCCTGTGACAACTTGTTTGCAATGTGTTGCTGCCATTAAATTCTAAGTTAATGATTATTTACAACAACAAAAAAATACCGGTAAGTTCCTCAGTTTGAATATTAAATATCTTGTCTTTGCAATCTATTCAATTGAATAAGTTGAAAAGGATTTGCAAATCATTGTATTCTGTTTTTATTTACGAATTACACAACATGCCAACTTCACTGGTTTTGTAGTTCAATTGTGTATGAACAACATTAGAGCTGCGTAAGTGGTCTGAGAATGACAATGTCACCTGTGTAAGACTTACCGCTTCATAGCACCAATCCTTTAATACATGTAACTCTCCACGAATCATTGCCTGCAGAAAGAACAGCAGCACTGTGTTTATTATAATTGTTCATTTTCCAAACAAATTTATGTACTAAACTACAACACCATGAAGTCATTACTGCATAAAGCTACACTGACTAGGGAGACCAGTTGTCTTACTGATTGATATTATAGCAAGTCCTAAATTACTATTGATAACAATTATCTGTAATAATTTGATTGTATCGGTCACATGAAATAATAGCACTTGACTTTTAACGCGAGTGGACACATTACAGTAAGTCAGTCTAAGTGTTACAGTGTAGAATAAATGAGTCAAACAGTTCACCTCTAATATGTTTGGGATTATGTCTTTCTCACACTGTTTGAGAAAAGATTCTCTGTCAAATTTGGGGTCTGCCTTCAGGATCTCAGTGAGTACCTCTGAAATCTCCGTCTTGGAGAAAAGACCACCTAGGAAAATAAACAGCAGCAACAAAAGCATTTAGCTAAAACTCGGGCTGTCAAAAATAAAGAGTTAACTCATGTGTTTAATCACAAAAAATGATTGCATTATTCATGTATATACTCATATTAATCACCATTTGTTTTGACCGCAGATGCTTTACCGTAACCGTGGATGATTATCTGAAAGGAGGGACGGGTTGATACATAGGCAATGACCACGTTACTGCAAGGGTGTACAAACTACGGCCCACGGGCCAAGTGCGGATAGCCGGCATCTTCACTTTGGCCCGCAAGACTCATGAGATTATTAAGGTCATGAGTTTAATGAGGAATCTGACCCACTGGGTGTTTCCAAATATACACACTGCAAGTATATATATAATGTAGTAACAGACACCTTCATAACAATATGTAATATGTACAATATACACACTGCAAGTATATATATAATGTAGTAACTGACACCTTCATAACAATATGTAATATGTACAATATACACACTGCAAGTATATATATAATGTAGTAACAGACACCTTCATAACAATAAGTAATATGCACAATATACACACTGCAAGTATGTATATAATGTAGTAACAGACACCTTCATAACAATATATAAAAGGAAAAAAATATTGTAGTAACAGACACCTTCATAACAATATGTAATATGTTTTATATAAGTTATATGCAAGTATATATATATAATGTAGTAACAAACACCTTCATAACAATATGTAATATGTTTTATATAACGGGTAAGTTATATGCAAGTATATATATATAATGTAGTAACAGACACCTTCATAACAATATGTAATATGTTTTATATAAAGTATATGCAAGTATATGTATAATGTAGTAACAGACACCTTCATAACAGTATGTAATATGTA
>NC_084550.2:68457500-68460000 GCF_033978685.3 Nerophis lumbriciformis
AGAAAATTTGTCCCGGGAGGTTTTCGGGAGAGGCGCTGAATTTCGGGAGTCTCCCGGAAAATCCGGGAGGGTTGGCAAGTATGGTATACAGGTTATGGAACGTAAATAAAGTATTGTTGGCGGTTTTTAAATGCACCTTTAAAGTGATTTAGAGCTAGAATTGATTGCTCCCATTAGTTGCATTGCCAGCAACCGAGAACAAGCCATTTTTTTTACAAATTGGAATGCAAAAACAAAAACATTTTGTCTTTTTGTTTCTCATTAGGCAAAATTCCCATAGAAGTGCAGTTCCCATTCATCCATTTTCTACCGCTTGTCCCTTTCCCATACCTGCCAACTTTTGAAATCAGAAAAACCTAGTAGCCAGGGTCCAGGGGCCCTGGTGGGACGCAAAATGATTATTAGCATTCAGACAGGTTAAAATGTTGCTAAAACCATCACTGTTTGGGCGACGAAAAACGTTGAAAGTTTTCCACTTGTATCGCTAGCAACGGCATTAGACTTGTGTTCTTTTGTCCCAACGTGGTCTTTTACATGGCTAATTCCTCCGTGTCCGATCGAAAAATCTTGTCTGCACAAGGTGCAATTCGCGTAGTTTTCACCCTTTTTGGAACGGATAATTATTCCCGGATAGGCTTTTGAATATTCTTCACGGAATGACTGCAGTTTTCTTTTCGGTTTAAGACTCGTTTGCGATTTTTCTCCGGCTGATTCCATGATCGTTCGCTCGTTTGGAAACAATGGCAACTGTATGGCGTCACATTAGTGCCAAAAATCCGAGCGCATAAAAACTGTGATCGCGCACTGATTCTCCACTTCGTGCGCGCGACACCATTCTGCGCGCTCTCTGTGTACTCCTGGCATCTCTCCTCGCGCTGTCATGTTTCTTTTTGGCACTTTGGGGGCGGGTATGCTTAGACGGCCCCTTCTTTCTGATTGGCTCTGAGCATTTTTCATATGACCAATAATTCTCCAGCGTAGCGACGTTGTAGCCATCTTACCTCGGACATCTAGCCTCAATCATTACATTGATGTCAATGGTACATGTACTACTTAAATTACCATAACTTGCTCGATTTTCGACCAATTTACAAACGGTTTGCCTTGTTACAAATCTTATTACATGTAGATATGACATAGAATGCTGTACCTGTTGAAATTACCTCTTTCGCTTAAAAAAAAAAAGACTTAATTGTGCAACATAGTTGTGTAGGGTCAGTGTTAGTCAGTTCTCTGATTATTTTAAACTGTTTCAGAATACATTATTAAAAGCTATTTTTAACATTTTAAAAACAAAATTCAAAGATTATTTCATCAATTTTATGGCTGAATCAAAAGAAATTCCATAAATTAGAAAACAAATGTTCAAGAAGAAGTGAAAATATAAAATAATGTTATGGATGGATGTTATTGCTGGTGGACCAGTTCTGGCTGAAAGATGTGATTATGGTGTTTGTTGTCTTATTATTTATTTGGGTCACATTTTGTATTACCCTGTATTGTGTTTATGTGGTATGAAAAAACCTTCATCAGCGCGCGACATTTTTTTTTATCCACTTCTTCCTCCGTAAATCTTGATACATACAGGTAAAAGCCAGTAAATTAGAATATTTTGAAAAACTTTATTTATTTCAGTAATTGCATTCAAAAGGTGTAACTTGTACATTATATTTATTCATTGCACACAGACTGATGCATTCAAATGTTTATTTCATTTAATTTTGATGATTTGAAGTGGCAACAAATGAAAATCCAAAATTCCGTGTGTCACAAAATTAGAATATTACTTAAGGCTAATACAAAAAAGGGATTTTTAGAAATGTTGGCCAACTGAAAAGTATGAAAATGAAAAATATGAGCATGTACAATACTCAATACTTGGTTGGAGCTCCTTTTGCCTCAATTACTGCGTTAATGCGGCGTGGCATGGAGTCGATGAGTTTCTGGCACTGCTCAGGTGTTATGAGAGCCCAGGTTGCTCTGATAGTGGCCTTCAACTCTTCTACGCTTTTGGGTCTGGCATTCTGCATCTTCCTTTTCACAATACCCCACAGATTTTCTATGGGGCTAAGGTCAGGGGAGTTGGCGGGCCAATTTAGAACAGAAATACCATGGTCCGTAAACCAGGCACGGGTAGATTTTGCGCTGTGTGCAGGCGCCAAGTCCTGTTGGAACTTGAAATCTCCATCTCCATAGAGCAGGTCAGCAGCAGGAAGCATGAAGTGCTCTAAAACTTGCTGGTAGACGGCTGCGTTGACCCTGGATCTCAGGAAACAGAGTGGACCGACACCAGCAGATGACATGGCACCCCAAACCATCACCCAACCATGCAAATTTTGCATTTCCTTTGGAAATCGAGGTCCCAGAGTCTGGAGGAAGACAGGAGAGGCACAGGATCCACGTTGCCTGAAGTCTAGTGTAAAGTTTCCACCATCAGTGATGGTTTGGGGTGCCATGTCATCTGCTGGTGTCGGTCCACTCTGTTTCCTGAGATCCAGGG
>NC_084550.2:68465000-68547500 GCF_033978685.3 Nerophis lumbriciformis
GCTACGTGATTTGCAAGAGCTGCGACGCTGTTTATGTCTACGACAGTCACAAAACCGGGACATCTAACATGGTGCATCACATTTGTGCAAAACCCCGAATCTCCACAAACACCCTGAGCATGAGCAGTTTCGTCCGCCGTGATCCCAGAAGAGTGCCACAGGATGTTAAAACAAGATAGAACGCAGCTGCCTGCAGCAGTTTGAGTGGCGCGAGCGCGCTTGGAGGTGTGCTCAGCGCGGCTCCCAGATAATTGCGCACTGGTGTGCGTCTGGGCCGTGACAGCGTGGCACGCATTGAATGTCTCTGCTGCATTGGATCAGTCTCCTTTCTTTAACAGGCAAAAGCTTTCACCAAATGATTCCCGGGCGCGGCCACCGCTGCTGCCCACTGCTCTCCTCACCTCCCAGGGGGTGATCAAGGGTGATGGGTCAAATGCAGAGAATAATCTCGCCACACCTAGTGTGTGTGTGACAATCATTGGTACTTTAACTTTAACTTTTTATAACCTCACTAATGCCTTGCATCGTCTGTATTAGATATATAACAACGGGCGGGTGCGGTTTTGATTAAATGTTAGTTCGGGTGGATGCGGATGGTTGACGACTTTTGTGATGCGGTTGCGGATGAAATAATTGCCTATCCGCGCATCTCTACTACGTACCAAATAAAATAGCTTCGACGTGGGTATTCCTTACATTAGGCGCACAGGGTTATAAGGCGCACTGTCGAGTTTTGAGACAAAAAAGGATTTTAAGTACGCCTTATTGTCCGGAAAATACGGTAGTCACTAAAAAAAATGTGTTTATTGTTTTCACAGCTGGAGCAACTTACGTATTCGGCTCAAACACTACAGTGTCATCAGCAGCTCCTTTTGACGAAAAATCACTCCTCTTCCTCAGCTGAGAAGGAGCTCTATACGGTCCGGCATCACCCACGTCGATCTCCTTCTTCATGTTCTCCACACCCTGGATGGATGACACACAGCTTTTTACGCTTAAGCCTCTAAAATGCATCACTGATACAGCTTAAAAAATATACTTGCCAAAGAATGCAATTTGAGGACAAGACAGTAAATTGTTATTGTCCTAATTACAGAACAAAAAGTATAAAACCATGACCCAATTCCTCAGCCCATGTCACAGTCAGCTGGGCAGTAACAATACCACAAACAAGGCAGAAAAAAGCAAACAGCAACAGAATAGAAGAAAGAAAGCAAAGCCATTAGCTCCTATGTGTCAAAGTCAAGGCCCGCGGCCCAGATCCGGCCCGCAAATGAATGATCTATGGCCCCCGGGATGATTATTGATTAGTATTAGAAGCGGCCCGCAGGCCACAGCCGCCTGCTGCTGTTTTGAGCGGACCAATATTCCATCAAAATGGGGTCCCAGGCACCCCATCAAGTCATATAAATGGGGTCCCACTTTTTGTAACCATTTTGAAAACAAATGATAAATGTATGCATTATCCTGTTATATCTCACATTCTATATTGTATTTTGGAAAAAGGTTGTCATAAACGTTACTTAATTCATTAAAAAAAAATAATACAAAAGGAAACACATTTTTATGCATCTGTATATTTATTTATTCAGTTATAAACATTCATTCACTTTCTTTGTTCCTTCATGGATCTAAACTACTTTCAACCTGATTGAAAATAAGATATTCTTCATCTCAGTATGTTAATAATGACTGACTTAATTATATATTACAAAACTGTTCTATTACTCATTCACGGATGTCATTTTACGATTAAAAAAAAGTCAGTAAATGAATGGATATATTTGTAAACGCTCTGAAGTGGGAAAGGGGTAGGATTACCGTATTTTTCGGACTATAAGTCGCAGTTTTTTTCATAGTTTGGCCGGGGGTGCGACTTATACTCAGGGGCGACTTATGTGTGAAATGATTAACACATTACCGTAAAATATCAAATAATATTATTTAGCTCATTCACGTAAGAGACTAGACCAGGGGTCGGCAACCCGCGGCTCCGGAGCCGCATGCGGCTCTTTGATCACTCTGATGCGGCTCAGCAGCTTACTTGCTGAACCCCGCAATTTTCCCGTGAGACTTCCGGATCTCAGTGCCTCTCGCAGAACATTAATATTCACCGATTTTCACCCTTACGGCTATAATAAGGGCGTGCCATGATGGTACAACATTTAGCGCCCTCTACAATCCGTATTAACAGCGTGCCAGCCCAACACTTGTTATACAATTTACATCTTCTGCTTGCACACGTACGTGACAGCAAGGAAAACATGGTCAACAGCCACAGAGGTTACACTGACGGTGGTCATATAAAACAACTTTAACACTCTTACTAATAACGCGCCACACTTTGAACCAAAACAAAACAAGAATGACAAACACATTTCGGGAGAACATCTGCACCTTAACACAACATAAACACAACAGAACAAACACCCAGAATCCCATGCAGCCCTGACTCTTCCGGGCTACATTATACACCCCTGCTATCACCAAACCCCGCCCCCACCCCAACCCTGCTCCCTCATACATCAACCCCCCCCCCCCCCTCTCTCTGTACGTCGGTTGAGGTGGGCGATGTTTGGTGGGGGGGGGGTGTATAATGTATCCCGGAAGAGTTAGGGCTGCATAGGATTCTGGGTATTTGTCCTGTTGTGTTTATGTTGTGTTACGGTGCAGATGTTCTCCCGAAATTTGTTTGTCATTCTTGTTTGGTGTGGGTTCACAGTGTGGCGCATTATTAGTAAGAGTGTTAAAGTTTGTTTTTTTTATACCGCCACCGTCAGTGTGACCTGTGTGGTTCTTGACCAAGTATGGCTTGCTGTCACCTACGTGAGCAAGCAGAAGCCCCATTTAAAGAGTGGTTGATCAGGCACGCTGGCTGTAGTGGGTGCTATATGCTGTACCATCACGGCGCGCATGACGCTGAGCCATTCATTTAAAACCCGCGTGCCGCACCAGCTTTCAAATTCCACATAACGGTATGGGCAGCGTGTCTGAGACCCCTGGTTTATACATAGCACAAAGCAAAAAAAAAAAACTTTGTATGCAGTGTTATTTCATTTAAAATTTCCAAAAATTTTTGCGGCTCCCATTGTCTTCTATAATTTGTGAAACTGGTCAAAATGGCTCTTTGACTGGTAAAGGTTGCCGACCCCTGGACTAGACGTATAAGATTTCATGAGATTTAGCGATTAGGAGTGACAGATTGTTTGGTAAACGTATAGCATGTTCTATACCGTATTTTCCGCACTATTAGCCGCACCTAAAAACCACAAATTTACTCAAAAGCTGACAGTGCGGCTTTTAACCCGGTGCGCTTTATATATGGATTAATATTACGATTCATTTTCATAAAGTTTCGATCTCGCAACTTCGGTAAACAGCCGCCATCTTTTTTCCCGGTAGAACAGGAAGCGCTTATTCTTCTACGCAAGCAACCGCCAAGGTAAGCACCCGCCCCCATAGAACAGGAAGCGCTTCTTCTTCTACTGTAAGCAACCACCCGCCCGCGTAGAAGAAGAAAAAGCGCGCGGATATACCGTACGTTTCATTTCCTTTGTGTGTTTACATCTGTAAAGACCACAAAATGGCTCCTACTAAGCGTCAGGGATCCGGTTCATGAAAAGACGCAATCTCTCCATCCGCACACGGATTACTATTTCACAGCAACTGATATTCCTGTGAACCGCACTGTGGATACAACGGGAGCACGTACGGTGAATATTCGCACCACAGGGAATGAGAAGTCATCCTTCACTGTGGTTCTAGCTTGCCATGCTAATGGCCAGAAACTTCCACCCATGGTGATATTCAAAAGGAAGACCTTGCCAAAAGAGACCTTTCCAGCCGGCGTCATCATAAAAGCTAACTCGAAGGGATGGATGAAGAAAAGATGAGCGAGTGGTTAAGGTAAGTTTAAGTTTACGCGAAGAGGCCGGGTGGCTTTTTTCACGCAGCTCTGTCCATGTTGATATACGATTCCATGCGCGCCCACATCACGCTGGTTTTAATATATTATTAAAGTTTGACTGACCTATCTGACTGTTTTTTTGACATTCCTTTAGCGCAGTTAGATGCGGCTTACAACACGGGGAGGCTTATAGGTGGACAAAGTTTTGAAATATGCCGTTCATTGAAGGCGCGGCTTTTAACCCAGGGCGCCTTATGGTGCGGAAAATACGGTATGTTATAGTTATTTGAATGACTCTTACCATAATATGTTACGTTAACATACCAGTTGGTTATTTATGCCTCATATAACGTACACTTATTCAGCCTGTTGTTCACTATTCTTTATTTATTTTAAATTGCCTTTCAAATGTCTATTCTTGGTGTTGGCTTTTATCAAATACATTTCCCCAAAAAATGCGACTTATACTTCAGTGCGACTTATATATGTTTGTTTCCTTCTTCATTATGCATTTTCGGCCGGTGCGACTTATACTCCGAAAAATACGGTAAATAAGCTTTGCTTCTTCCTACTCCTTTTCGGACATGATGTAAAGTGAAATGATATGAAATGGTGTGATGTATTGTACTGTAAGTGTGTTCATGTTCGAAATAAACTAAAGCCGGTATTTTTTTCTACATTTTTATTGTAATATTTTCAGAATGTGTTTCTTCTATTTTTGGCCAAAACAATCTGAAGTTGTCTTTATTTTTTAGTTTTAATACAATGATTTTAATAGTCCGGCCCGCGTGTGCACAGATTTTCCTCCATGAAGTCCCTGAGCTAAAATGACACCTAGCTTACTTCTCCTCACCTGTGAGATAGCCTTGAAGGCATCGGTCTTGCCCAATCGTTCTCCTCCCTTGGAGACCGTTTCAGCAGAGTGCATGGCAGTGCGTGCAGCTTCTTCCACGCCTTCTTTCATCTTCTTCCCAATGTCTGTGTGGCTCACCTTCTTGATAGCCTGTGTTAGAAAGGTACAGGAAACACACACAAAGCAAAGAAAAAAAAAAAAGCGGCTTGAAGATGGTCTGTAAAACATCATCTATGCAACATTTGGACCAAAGAACCTCCATCACATGTTATGTAGACCACAAGGAAGTCTTTTAAATAGGGATGTCCGATAATATCGGAATGCCGATATTATCGACCGATAAATGCTTTATCGGAAATGATCAGTATCGGTTTCAAAAAGTTACATTTATGACATTTTAAAACGCCGCTGTGTACACGGACGTAGGGAGAAGTACAGAGCGCCAATAAACCTTAAAAGGCACTGCCTTTGCATGCCGGCCCAATCACATAATATCTACGGCTTTTCACACACACAAGTGAATGCAATTCATACTTGGTCAACAGCCATACAGGTCACACTGAGGGTGGCCGTATAAACAACTTTAACACTGTTACAAATATGCGCCACACTGTGAACCCACACCAAGCAAGAATGACAAACACATTTCGGGAGAACATCCGCACTGAAACCCAACATAAACACAACAGAACAAATACCCAGAACCCCTCGCAGCACTAACTCGTCCGGGACGCTACAATATACACCCCCCGCTACCCCTACCCCAACCCCGCCCACCTCAACCTCCTCATGCTCTCTCAGGGAGAGCATGTCCCAAATTCCAAGCTGCTGTTTTGAGGCATGTTTAAAAAAAATAATGCACTTTGTGACTTCAATAATAAATATGGCAGTGCCATGTTGGCATTTTTTTCCATAACTTGAGTTGATTTATTTTGGAAAACCTTGTTACATTGTTTAATGCATCCAGCGGGGCATCACAACAAAATCAGGCATAATAATGTGTTAATTCCACGACTGTATATATCGGTTGATATCGGAATCGGTAATTAAGAGTTGGACAATATCGGAATATCGGCAAAAAAGCCATTATTGGACATCTCGAATTTTAAACTAAGAAAAAAATCATAAAATGACCCTTTCAATGCGCCTTATAATGCGGTTCTCTCTTTGTATGAAAAAAGACCTGAAAGACCCCCTCATCAGCAGTGCGCCTTGTAACCCGGTGCGCCCTATGGTGTGAAAAATACGGCAATTACTTTAGCTGTTACTAAAAAAAAAATAACAGTATTATTATAATTTATTATTGTTTTGCTCATATTTAGTTTTTGTGATTAATGGTTCTACGTTGCATTTGACTTTTGTGGCTGTATGTAATAATGACAGTGCTGAAGTAGCAGAAGGTTGCATCAGTTATGTGCTCTTTAATGTCTCTAAAGTCCTTTGCGTTCTTTAATGTTTCCATGCCAAGATTGCGTCCATTCAGCACTGCGCTCTTTCGTAGTTTTTGAGTTTTTCTATATTTTTTACATTGAACAAAGAGAGCACAGTCTACCAAGTCAAATTCCTTGCGTGTTAAAGGGGAACATTATCACCAGACCTATGTAAGCGTCAATATATACCTTGATGTTGCAGAAAAAAGACCATATATTTTTTTAACCGATTTCCGAACTCTAAATGGGTGAATTTTGGCGAAATAAACGCCTTTCTAATATTCGCTCTCGGAGCGATGACGTCACAATGTGACGTCGAATCGGGAAGCAATCCGCCATTTTCTCAAACACTGAGTCAAATCAGCTCTGTTATTTTCCGTTTTTCCGACTGTTTTCCGTACCTTGGAGACATCATGCCTCGTCGGTGTGTTGTCGGAGGGTGTAACAACACGAACAGGGACGGATTCAAGTTGCACCAGTGGCCCAAAGATGCCAAAGTGGCAAGAAATTGGACGTTTGTTCCGCACACTTTACCGACGAAAGCTATGCTACGACAGAGATGGCAAGAATGTGTGGATATCCTGCGACACTCAAAGCAGATGCATTTCCAACGATAAAGTCAAAGAAATCTGCCGCCACACCCCCATTGAATCTGCCGGAGTGTGTGAGCAATTCAGGGACAAAGGACCTCGCTAGCACGGCAAGCAATGGCGGCAGTTTGTTCCCGCAGACGAGCGAGCTAAACCCCCTGGATGTCTTGGCTCACACCGTCCCGAAGATGATCAAGAGAAGAATATCGACCCTAGCTTCCCTGGCCTGCTGACATGAGGGTATGTCTCCAGAATATATTAATTGATAAAAACTGGGCTGTCTGCACTCTCAAAGTGCATGTTGTTGCCAAATGTATTTCATATGCTGTAAACCTAGTTCATAGTTGTTAGTTTCCTTTAATGCCAAACAAACACATACCAATCGTTGGTTAGAAGGCGATCGCCGAATTCGTCCTCGCTTTCTCCCGTGTCGCTGGCTGTCGTGTCGTTTTCGTCGGTTTCGCTTGCATACGGTTCAAACCGATATGGCTCAATAGCTTCAGTTTCTTCTTCAATTTCGTTTTCGCTACCTGCCTCCACACTACAACCATCCGTTTCAATACATGCGTAATCTGTTGAATCGCTTAAGCCGCTGAAATCCGAGTCTAAATCCGAGCTAATGTCGCTATAGCTTGCTGTTCTTTCCGCCATGTTTGTTTGTGTTGGCTTCACTATGTGACGTCACAGGAAAATGGACGGGTGTATATAACGATGGTTAAAATCAGACACTTTGAAGCTTTTATTAGGGATATTGCGTGATGGGTAAAATTTTGAAAAAAACTTAGAAAAATATAATAAGCCACTGGGAACTGATTTTTAATGGTTTTAACAATTCTGAAATTGTGATAATGTTCCCCTTTAACGTACTTGGACAATAAAGCTGATTCTAATTCTTCCCAACATTGGCGAGTAAGTATTTTGTTCCTCATGTGAGCTCTACAGCCTGCTTCATTGACTACCTACAGAAGAAAGAAGGTGGGTCCTACATTTTATCTCCAAATGACCCCTTTGGGTCTAAAATCGTGTGTCAATAAAAGTGTTTATTTCTATGACGGCTTAAAGGGGAACTGCACTTTTTATGGGGAATTTTCCCTATCGTTTACAATCACTATGAGACAAGAAGACAAATGTTTTCTAACATATAAAAATCGGCTCGTTCTTGGTGGCTAGTGTTGCGTTTTGGACCAGTTGTTCCTCCCAGGGAATTCAAGTCACAATTCGCTCCCAAGTTCTTTCCGACACCTAAAGCTGAGTTGAAAAACCACCAGAGACAGAATAGGTATTTTGTTGTATATTCTCAAAGCTTTGCCAATATACATTTTGATTGAGACCAGTCTAACCCTAGAACATTCTATCGCGCCTCCCCAAAATGGTCTGTCTTCCTAACGCCAAAAACCTCTCTTTCCTTCCCCCTCCCTAGCCATAACACAAGCACAACGTCTCCCTAGCCATAATACATTCCAAAGAACTCAAGGTTAACACACACAGTTTGCTTGCTGACAGAGCATCAAGAGAAGAAGTGGAAAACACTGTTTTCAAATATGACAAAGAAATGGAAGAAGTACAACTTAAATTCGGATATATGTAAATATCTGCCTCCGACACTAGCAATGCAGCTAATGGGAGCAATCAATTCTACCTCAAAATCACTTTAAAAATGCATTCAACGTCTAGGTCCTGAGTATATAAAGTCACCAAAAAAAATGGATAATGAAGGCAAAATAGTGAGGAGTGTCCTGACCAGATATTGAGATCCCGAGATTGATTGACAGCGCACTGGATTCCAGTTAATTGAAATACTACAACACTGGATATTGTTCATATAAGTTACATTTAATTTAAAGGGGAACATTATCACAATTTCAGAAGGGTTAAAACCATTAAAAATCAGTTCCCAGTGGCTTATTTTATTTTTCGAAGTTTTTTTCAAAATTTTACCCATCACGCAATATCCCTAAAAAAAGCTTCAAAGTGCCTGATTTTAACCATCGTTATATACACCCGTCTATTTTCTTGTGACGTCACATAGTGATGCCAAAACAAACAAACATGCCGGAAAGAACAGCAAGGTATAGCGACATTAGCTCGGATTCAGACTCGGATTTCAGCGGCTTAAGCGAAATTGAAGAAGAAACTGAAGCTATTGAGCCATATCGGTTTGAACCGTATGCAAGCGAAACCGACAAAAACGACACGACAGCCAGCTACGCGGGAGAAAGCGAGGACGAATTCGGCGATCGCCTTCTAACCAACGATTGGTATGTGTTTGTTTTTAAGTGTTGTAATGTTTTTAAGCTAAATTATTGGTAAACACAGTTTATGTATAATAATTTACGTAAAAACCGCGAGTAATGAATAAAGTTTTCATCAATTAATATATTCTGTAGACATACCCTCATTCGCTCTCTTTTCCTGAAAGCTGATCTGTCCAGTTTTGGAGTTGATGTCAGCAGGCCAGGGAAGCTAGGGTCGATATTCTTCTCTTGATCATCTTCGGTGGCATAAGGGACGGTAGAAGCGGTGTGAGCCAAGACATCCAGGGGGTTGAGCTCACTCGTCTGCGGGAACAAACTGCCGCCATTGCTTGCCGTCCTACCGAGGTCCTTTGTCCCTGAATTGCTCACACACTCCGGCAGATTCAATGGGGGTCTGGCGGCAGATTTCTTTGACTTTATCGTTGGAAATGCATCTGCTTTGAGTGTTCGCAGAATAGCCACACATTCTTGCCATCTCTGTCGTAGCATAGCTTTCGTCGGTAAAGTGTGCGGAACAAACGACTGACCATTTTCGTCGGCTTTCCCCACACCCTCGTATTTTGAACAAATTTCGTCCAAATTCTTGCCACTTTCGCATCTTTGGGCCACTGGTGCAACTTGAATCCGTCCCTGTTCGTGTTGTTACACCCTCCGACAACACACCGACGAGGCATGATGTCTCCAAAGTACGGAAAACAGTCGAAAAAACGGAAAATAACAGAGCTGATTTGATTCGGTGTTTGAGAAAATGGCGGATTGCTTCCCGATGTGACGTCATCGCTCCGAGAGCGAATAATAGAAAGGCGTTTAATTCGCCAAAATTCACCCATTTAGAGTTCGGAAATCGGTTAAAAAAAAAAAAGGTCTTTTTTCTGCAACATCAAGGTATATATTGACGCTTACATAGGTCTGGTGATAATGTTCCCCTTTAAGAACTTGCACATAAAGCAACACTGGAGGTGACTATGACGTGCGCATTTTCCGCGCATGCGCACTGGGTTGCGTTGCGCCGGCGGACGGAGGGGGGAGGGGGTGTTAAACGACCATTGTGTGTGTGTGTGTGTGGACAAGGATAAGGTTAGGTGGGATTTACCCTGGATAACCTTATGTTGGAGATGCACTTTTTTTTGTAACTTTTTCCTTATCGTTCACAATCATGAGAGACAAGAAGACAAAATGTTGTTTTTTTCCCGCTTTCTAAAATATAAAAATCGGCTCGTTCTAGATGGCTAGCAATGCAGCTAATGTTAGCAATCAATTCTACCTCTAAATCACTTTAAAATGCATTCAAAAAGCATCAACAATACTTCATTTACGTTCTGTAACCTGTATAATAACCAAACTGTAGCAACATTGTTATTGTAAGAGTGAACACTGAGGAACTATTTTTCCAGCATAGTAAAAATACATCGGCGTGCTACGGCATACCTGCCAACTTTTGAAATCAGAAAAACCTAGTAGCCAGGGTCCAAGGGCCGCAGGCCCCGTTAGGTCCAGGACAAAGTCCTGGTGGAGGGTTCAGGGCTTCGCCCCCCGACGCAAAATGATTATTAGCATTCAGACAGGTTAAAATGTTGCTAAAACCATCACTTTTCTATCAGTCACAGTGACTTTTCAAAACAAAAATATTACAGCAAAAATCATACGGGTTGATTGACATGTTTATTCTGTAAGCTAACTTCAATAGTTTGAAATTATTTTGACAGTTAATGCCAGTTATCCTGTCAACCTTTCACAAGACTTCAATTTGTTAATTGAAAGTATAAACAGTATAAACACTTTTTACAGTAAACAAATGGTAAAACAGTACTAAACAATTCCATTAAAAAAAAAATTGGTGTCATTATTAACTTTCTGTCCAAGCTTGTATAATCTACTGCCTTGTTCAATTGTAAAAAATATTCTGTGCCTAAAATTCACATTTCTATCACAATGATCATACTGTAAACATGGTAAGCTAACTTCATTAAAATTAATAGTCCTGTCAATAGCATGGAATTACAATTCAAATGTAGTTTTTTTGTAAGCCTTTCAAAAGAATTCAAAATATGAAAAATTAATGAAAATTAATTTAAGCCATCAGACACTTGAAAAGTGGCACATCACATCTCTAATGTAATCATTTGAACTTTTCAACAGAAATAGCACTGCAAAAATATTAAGGACATACTTCTGTATTTTGGTAGTTATGCTGTCAACATTTAACAAGATTTCTTCAACTTGGACTTGAAAGCATAAATAGTATAAACACTTTTAACAGTATAACAGTACTAAACAATTCCAATAGATAACATTGGTGTCATTACCTTTTTGTGGTTAAAATCCAAATTTCTTCTATCAGATTGATCATACTGCAAAAATGATATGGTAACTTTATGATAAGTTTACTTGAAGTGGCATAAAACACTGAAAGTGATTGTTCCTATAACCCCTTTGTTTCAAATGTTTGTTCCACTTGTGGCAGTCGGGCACCAGCATACCGTCTTTGACAACTTGAAGTGGCATAAAACACTGAAAGTGATTGTTCCTATAACCCCTTTGTTTTAAATGTTTTATGCCACTTCAAGTTGTCAAAGACGTGCTGTGAAATACAGCCGACAGGATTGCGCACCAAACACGAAGCAAGGCCAAAGCGCATGCATGGTGCAGGAGAACAAAGGACTTCTTTCATTTAAGGTTTGTGATAAACCATCAAACTCATTCGTTAAAAGGACTCTATAGTAATATAAAGTGAGTTTTTCTGGACATTATCATGCAAGAAAAGTTTATTTTTGGGACCGCCATCACCGCGTAATGATTTTTAAAGGTTGCATTACAAACATTTAACTGTCCCATGTGATCAGCCAGTGCGATTGGAAGTCCATGCTCAATTATTGCCTCCGTAAATAAAACTTCGGCATTTATCACATCCAAAGAATCTGTTTGGGCGACGAAAAACGTTGAAAGTTTTCCACTTGTATCGCTAGCAACGGCATTAGACTTGTGGTTTTTTGTCCCAACGTTTTACATCGCTAATTCCTCCGTGTCCGATCGAAAAATCTTGTCTGCACAAGGTGCAATTCGCGTAGTTTTCACCCTTTTTTTTTTTTAAATTAATGAAAAACCGTATTTTTTATCACTGCAACCGTAACCCGGAATAGGTTGATGAAAACCGTACTAATTACGGGAAAACCGGAGTAGTTGGCAGGTATGCTACGGTATTAGCCGGAACAGATAAGCCAGCTTCTACGTCAGCACGAAACGCGTTTTAAGTTTGTAATGCACAACACTGATAGAACACCAATCTGTACTGAGTGAAAAACATGAACAATCATATTACAGTATCTGTAAAGTATTATTTCATGTTTTGTTTGTACACAGCTAGCCAGACATGTACTTAGTGTACGGTGATGTGCTGCACGTATCATGATCAATATTATGGTGGCTCACTCGATAGACAGTTGTCTGTTAGGTCCAGCTGGCCGGGGATGTTTCCTGTTGATTTGGGTAAACAATCTATTAATACGGCAGAGCTTGGCTCAAAAGTTCCAGATTTGCAGCGTGACCATGTCGCACTCTCTCAGCTTACGTCTGCTCCAACGTTTCAGCGTCTTCTTCATTCTCGCTTCCATAAGCAGCAGTTCATCCTCCGTATATTCAGCTTCAAAAAGATAAGGTTGTGAATCCTCATTTGTCCAAAAATAGTCGTCTTCGTTGTTTGTTTCCAAGTCTGCCATGATTAGAAAACACTCGCGTTCTGGGAGTAGAGACATATTTGTTGCAGGAAGTCAGAAGTGCACTGCTATGGAAACGAAAATAAATGCGCCAAAGAAGTAGTTCCGGCTGTGCATAAAATGACCAAAATATTGTACATATTACATATTGTTATGAAGGTGTCTGTTACTACATTATATGTATATATATATACTTGCAGTGTGTATATTGTACATATTACATATTGTTATGAAGGTGTCTGTTACTACATTATATATATACTTGCAGTGTGTATATTGTACATATTACATATTGTTATGAAGGTGTCTGTTACTACATTATATATATACTTGCAGTGTGTATATTGTACATATTGTTATGAAGGTGTCTGTTACTACATTATATATATATACTTGCAGTGTGTATATTGTACATATTACATATTGTTATGAAGGTGTCTGTTACTACATTATATATATACTTGCAGTGTGCATATTGTACATATTACATATTGTTATGAAGGCGTCTGTTACTACATTATATATATACTTGCAGTGTGTATATTGTACATATTACATATTGTTATGAAGGTGTCTGTTACTACATTATATATATACTTGCAGTGTGTATATTGTACATATTACATACTGTTATGAAGGTGTCTGTTACTACATTATATATATACTTGCAGTTTGTATATTGTACATATTACATATTGTTATGAAGGTGTCTGTTACTACATTATATATATACTTGCAGTGTGTATATTGTACATATTACATATTGTTATGAAGGTGTCTGTTACTACATTATATATATACTTGCAGTGTGCATATTGTACATATTACATATTGTTATGAAGGTGTCTGTTACTACATTATGTATATACTTGCAGTGTGTATATTGTACATATTACATACTGTTATGAAGGTGTCTGTTACTACATTATATATATACTTGCAGTTTGTATATTGTACATATTACATATTGTTATGAAGGTGTCTGTTACTACATTATATATATACTTGCAGTTTGCATATTGTACATATTACATATTGTTATGAAGGTGTCTGTTACTACATTATATATATACTTGCAGTGTGTATATTGTACATATTACATATTGTTATGAAGGTGTCTGTTACTACATTATATATATACTTGCAGTGTGCATATTGTACATATTACATATTGTTATGAAGGCGTCTGTTACTACATTATATATATACTTGCAGTGTGTATATTGTACATATTACATATTGTTATGAAGGTGCCTGTTACTACATTATATATATACTTGCAGTGTGTATATTGTACATATTACATACTGTTATGAAGGTGTCTGTTACTACATTATATATATACTTACAGTGTGTATATAGTACATATTGTTATGAAGGTGTCTGTTACTACATTATATATATACTTGCAGTGTGTATATAGTACATATTGTTATGAAGGTGTCTGTTACTACATTATATATATACTTGCAGTGTGTATATTGTACATATTACATATTGTTATGAAGGTGCCTGTTACTACATTATATATATACTTGCAGTGTGTATATTGTACATATTGTTATGAAGGTGTCTGTTACTACATTATATATATATACTTGCAGTGTGTATATTGTACATATTACATATTGTTATGAACTGTTACTACATTATATATATACTTGCAGTGTGTATATTGTACATATTACATATTGTTATGAAGGTGTCTGTTACTACATTATATATATACTTGCAGTGTGCATATTGTACATATTACATATTGTTATGAAGGCGTCTGTTACTACATTATATATATACTTGCAGTGTGTATATTGTACATATTACATATTGTTATGAAGGTGTCTGTTACTACATTATATATATACTTGCAGTGTGTATATTGTACATATTACATACTGTTATGAAGGTGTCTGTTACTACATTATATATATACTTGCAGTTTGTATATTGTACATATTACATATTGTTATGAAGGTGTCTGTTACTACATTATATATATACTTGCAGTGTGTATATTGTACATATTACATATTGTTATGAAGGTGTCTGTTACTACATTATATATATACTTGCAGTGTGCATATTGTACATATTACATATTGTTATGAAGGTGTCTGTTACTACATTATGTATATACTTGCAGTGTGTATATTGTACATATTACATACTGTTATGAAGGTGTCTGTTACTACATTATATATATACTTGCAGTTTGTATATTGTACATATTACATATTGTTATGAAGGTGTCTGTTACTACATTATATATATACTTGCAGTTTGCATATTGTACATATTACATATTGTTATGAAGGTGTCTGTTACTACATTATATATATACTTGCAGTGTGTATATTGTACATATTACATATTGTTATGAAGGTGTCTGTTACTACATTATATATATACTTGCAGTGTGCATATTGTACATATTACATATTGTTATGAAGGCGTCTGTTACTACATTATATATATACTTGCAGTGTGTATATTGTACATATTACATATTGTTATGAAGGTGCCTGTTACTACATTATATATATACTTGCAGTGTGTATATTGTACATATTACATACTGTTATGAAGGTGTCTGTTACTACATTATATATATACTTACAGTGTGTATATAGTACATATTGTTATGAAGGTGTCTGTTACTACATTATATATATACTTGCAGCGTGTATATAGTACATATTGTTATGAAGGTGTCTGTTACTACATTATATATATACTTGCAGTGTGTATATTGTACATATTACATATTGTTATGAAGGTGTCTGTTACTACATTATATATATACTTACAGTGTTTATATTGTACATATTACATATTGTTATGAAGGTGTCTGTTACTACATTATATATATACTTGCAGTGTGTATATTGTACATATTACATATTGTTATGAAGGTGTCTGTTACTACATTATATATATGCACTTGCAGTGTGTATATAAAACGTTGGAGGGTTTTGAAGTTGTTTTAGAGGCTCGGAAGACTACAACGGTGAACCCCATTAGCCACATCTTGAAAGCGTTTTTTTATCGAATTTAAAATCATAAAAATACAAATTAAAAGTGTTATTGTCTCTCAATGATTGTGAACGTTAGGAAAAAATTCCAAAAAAGTGCAGTTCCCCTTTAAGTGAGCATAACAATAATAACACTGTGGACTGGGACTTGATAAGTTGGTCAACTTAAGACAGGTTGTCCACATAAACAAGGTCAACTTAAACAGGTTTGACTGCATTTTGGTTTTGTTTTGTAATTTACCTCCTTCATAGATTCCAACGAGAAGTCCAGTGTCTTTTTAAATACTTCAGAGGTCCTCACTGTCTCCGACTCTATTGATCTCTTCAGGAAAACAACACAAATTAAAATGTAATTGCAATTGATACTGAAAACACACCCAAAAAAACTACTATCAGTTAATAAGTGTGGGGATTTCTTACATATTTCCTGCGTGCCTGTTGGAGTGCATTTGATTCCTCCAGCCTCTTGGCCTCATCTCTGAACTTTTTGATGTTCTCCTTCAGCTCCCGATTGTCACTGAACTCTTGACGAAGGTTGTCCACAAACTCTCCCAGGAAACCTTTACGTCCTGAGGCATATCGCACCTGATGAAACAATGCGCAGTGTTACATTCTTGGAAATAAAAAAACACATTTAAAACTCACACACTCCTTTTTTTCTTAACCATACACACAAACAAAAAGCAAACCACACGACACAATGTCATGTTTAAAATAGAACTTATGGTTTACCTGCAATGCTGCTGCACTCCTGTGTAATCTGTAAGCCTCTCCTCTAAAACAGGAGGACACCAGTGGCCGGGAGCAAGGTGGCAAAACATTTTTACCAAGCAGCTGCAATGAAGACAACATCCTCAATTCTTCATCACTAATGAAAACATACATGACAAATTGTAATCGTGTGAACAGTAGCATGGAATTATTAAATAGCTATATTGGGAAATATTGCCATAACCCAACTGAATGTGCAATATTTACTCAGTTGAAATGACAAAGTACAGTACAGGCTAAAAGTTTGGACACACTTACTCATTCAATGCATTTTCTTTATTTTCATGACTATTAACATTGTAGATTGTCACATCAAAACTATGAATGAACACATGTGGAGTTATGTACTTGACAAAAAAAAAGTGAAATAACTGAAAACACGTTTTGTATTCCAGTTTCTTCCAAATAGCCACCCTTTGCTCTGATTACCGTTTTGCACACACTTGGCATTCTCTCCATGAGATTCAAGAAGTAGTCACCTGAAATGGTTTTCACTTCACAGGTGTGATAGTTTTTATGCCTTCAGTGACAATCTACAACGTAAATAGTCACGAAAATAAAGAAAATGCATTGAAATGAGGTGTGTCCAAACTCTTGGCCTGTACTGTATATCACGATACATTATTTGTATATATGTATATTAATGTCATATATATATATATATATATATATATATATATATATATATATATATATATATATATATATATATATATACCGTATTTTCCGCACTATAAGGCGCACCTAAAAACCTCAAATTTTATCAAAAGCTGACAATGCGCCTTATAATCTGGTGCGCCTTATATATGACCAATATTGAGCCACAACAGGTCTCGCAACCCCAGCCTCTACTGTAGCGTCTATTCTATGCGCCTTATAATGCGGTGCGCCTTATATATGAACAAAGTTTTAAAATAGGCCATTCATTGAAGGTGCGCCTTATAATCCGGTGCGCCTTATACTGCGGAAAATACGGTATATATTAAAGCTGAAACGACGCGTCGACGTCATCGATTACGTAAATACGTCGACGCCGTTTTTGTGCGTCGACGCGTCGCATACCGTATTTCCTTGAATAGCCGCCGGGGCTAATTAATTTAAAACCTCTTCTCACTCCTGTGCTTACCAAAAGGCATGAGGTAAATTTAGGCCTGCGCTTATAAATTTGAGTGATGTAAGGATACCATCATGAAAAGCACATTTAATAAAAAAAACGTTATTATGGTCTTACTTTTACTTATGAGTCCATGCGCAGCTGCTTCTGATCAAAAGCATCGATAACTTGTTTATAGAAGTCTTCCTTATCTTTCTTCAGTTTTAAAAGTCTCTCTGTCTCGATGGAGATATTCCTTTAAGTATTACCTCCTGCTTCCATTGAAAGTCCAGTTTAGAAAACTGTTTTATTTTAGATATGTAATCCTCCATGTTAAAAGTGCAAGCAAACGATCGCTGCTCACTCTTGTGGCTTGTTGTCTTCTTCTGCAGCACCGGTCTTCTGCAGTACTGGTAGTCGCAAGAAGGATCACTAGCGCCCTCTACCACCAGGAGGCGGGAGTCATTTAATGACTCATACTTGACACACGCAGCTACGGTATATTAATAAAACATAGCTGCTTACTGTTCTTTTTAGCATATTCAATAGTTTGGACCTTAAATCCTACTAAATAGCTCTTAATCTTCTTCCCTTTATGCGATTTCAAATGATTGAAATCAGCCTCCTCCATTTTGAAAATGATGACAGGTGAAGTGTCACTCATGACGTGACGAGTTTGACCCGGCGGAAGTTCTAGACACATGCTAATTATTTTGCGAAACGAGTTTGACCCGGCGAAAATTCCAGACATGCGCTAATAAAATTAATATTTTCCGAAACGAGTTTGATCCGGCGTTAATCCTGAGCCGGCGGTAAGCCCAAGCATGCGCTAATTATTTTGTGAAACGAGTTTGACCCGGCAGTAATTCGAGGCATGCGAATACTATATACCCGGCGCCAATTCAAGGAAATACGCACTTTTTTGGATTGGATGTTTATCTTTATTTTTGCACATTTTAAAGCAAAATAAGCAATACTTTTACTTTTGAAATGTTTATACTATTGCAGAATATTAAGATTTGCACTGTATGTTTATTTTATATTTGCACATTAAAAAGCAAATAAGCTACTTTTAATTTTGTTAAATGTTTTAAATGTTTACATTGTTACAGAATATTTTGTCATGTTGTTGTCAATGTTGACTAAGTGGCCATACTTTTTTTTTTGTAAATAAAAGCCATGCCTTTTGAAAAAACTGGCCTACATTTATTTTTTCATCTTCATTTTAAATGAAAAAAATAATCGGTAAAAGGAAAAATAATCCATAGATTAATCGAAAAAATAATCTATATATTAACCGATTAATCAAAAAAATAATCTATAGATTAATCGATAGAAAAATAATCGTTAGCTGCAGCCATAATATATATATATATGTATTTTTTGTAAATGATATTGGAAGCATTACAAAATGTGCTGCTGACATATTAACACATTCTGTCATTATTGATCTGTTAATTTACTGGTTACTTTCTGTTGTAACATTGTTCTATCTACATTCCTGGTAAAATGTAATAAACAATAATACTTTACATTAGTTTTAGCCAATATTACAAATGTGGGCATCAATCCAGTACCAAGTAGTAACAGGTACGCCTGGGCCAATATTCGATAAGTCAATCTATAGACGATAAATACAAATTAAGTTTTCCAGCGTCCATTAATCACCATGTGCATGCTTGTTTACAGGCTTCAATTGCACAGGGCAGTATTTGACATACCAATGCTGACATTTAGACTTAAAATTTGTAAGATCATTGAATTAATTTTTTTTTTTAATCACAATTATAATCAAACAAAAACACAACATTGCGGTGTAACAATATCAATTAAATATTAATATTGTTTAACTCCACATGAATGAACACATATGGAGTTAACCAAAAAAAAGGTGAAATAACTGAAAACATGTTTTATGTTCTAGTTTCTTCAAAATAGCCACCCTTTTGCTCGGATTACTGCTTTGCACACTATTGGCATTCTCTACAAGAGCTTCAAGCACAACTGTGAAGTGAAAACCCTTTCAGCTCATGGAGAGAATGCCAAGAGTGTGTGAAAAAGTAAGGGTGGCTATTTTGAAGAAACTAGACAAAATAGCCACCTTTTTTGCTCCGATTACTGCTTTGCACACTCTTGGCATTCTCTCTATGAGCTTCAAGCACAACTGCGAAGTGAAAACCCTTTCAGCTCATGGAGAGAATGCCAAGAGTGTGCGAAAAAGTAAGGGTGGCTATTTTGAAGAAACTAGACAAAATAGCCACATTTTTGCTCCGATTACTGCTTTGCACACTATTGGCATTCTCTACAAGAGCTTCAAGCACAACTGTGAAGTGAAAACCCTTTCAGCTCATGGAGAGAATGCCAAGAGTGTGTGAAAAAGTAAGGGTGGCTATTTTGAAGAAACTAGACAAAATAGCCACATTTTTGCTCTGATCACTGCTTTGCACACTCTTGGCATTCTCTCTATGAGCTTCAAGCACAACTGCGAAGTGAAAACCCTTTCAGCTCATGGAGAGAATGCCAAGAGTGTGCGAAAAAGTAAGGGTGGCTATTTTGAAGAAACTAGACAAAATAGCCACCTTTTTGCTCCGATTACTGCTTTGCACACTCTTGGCATTCTCTCCATGAGCTTCAAGCACACCTGTGAAGTGAAAACCCTTTCAGCTCATGGAGAGAATGCCAAGAGTGTGCGAAAAAGTAAAGGTGGCTATTTTGAAGAAACTAGACAAAATAGCCACCTTTTTGCTCTGATTACTGCTTTGCACACTCTTGGCATTCTCTCCATGAGCTTCAAGCACAACTGCGAAGTGAAAACCCTTTCAGCTCATGGAGAGAATGCCAAGAGTGTGCGAAAAAGTAAGGGTGGCTATTTTGAAGAAACTAGACAAAATAGCCACATTTTTGCTCCGATTACTGCTTTGCACACTATTGGCATTCTCTACAAGAGCTTCAAGCACAACTGTGAAGTGAAAACCCTTTCAGCTCATGGAGAGAATGCCAAGAGTGTGCGAAAAAGTAAGGGTGGCTATTTTGAAGAAACTAGACAAAATAGCCACCTTTTTGCTCTGATTACTGCTTTGCACACTCTTGGCATTCTCTCTATGAGCTTCAAGCACAACTGCGAAGTGAAAACCCTTTCAGCTCATGGAGAGAATGCCAAGAGTGTGCGAAAAAGTAAAGGTGGCTATTTTGAAGAAACTAGACAAAATAGTCACCTTTTTGCTCTGATCACTGCTTTGCACACTCTTGGCATTCTCTCCATGAGCTTCAAGCACACCTGTGAAGTGAAAACCCTTTCAGCTCATGGAGAGAATGCCAAGAGTGTGCGAAAAAGTAAAGGTGGCTATTTTGAAGAAACTAGACAAAATAGCCACCTTTTTGCTCCGATTACTGCTTTGCACACTCTTGGCATTCTCTCCATGAGCTTCAAGCACACCTGTGAAGTGAAAACCCTTTCAGCTCATGGAGAGAATGCCAAGAGTGTGCAAAAAAAGTAAGGGTGGCTATTTTGAAGAAACTAGACAAAATAGCCACCTTTTTGCTCTGATTACTGCTTTGCACACTCTTGGCATTCTCTCCATGAGCTTCAAGCACAACTGCGAAGTGAAAACCCTTTCAGCTCATGGAGAGAATGCCAAGAGTGTGCGAAAAAGTAAGGGTGGCTATTTTGAAGAAACTAGACTATACAACATGTTTAAAGTTGTTCCACCTTTTTTTTGCCAAGTACATAACTCCACATGTGTTCATTCATAGTTTTGATGTGACAATCTACAATGTAAATAGTCATGAAAATAAAGAATTGAATGGAAGGTGTGTCCAAACTTTTGGCCTGTACTGTATATATGTGTATTGTGGACCACTAGCAGTAAATAAACATTATTTGGTACACATTAGAGGTAATTAAAGTTAAATATAAAGTAAGTTATAATCGCATTTAGCTAGAAGTGTTCCATTTTAATAAGAACCCGCTTTACATGATACAATAATTAAGGCCCATTCATCTTGTCACATCAATGAGATTCTCCGCCTAACTACACCGGGAGAGACAAAAAAATAAACTCCAAAGTGTGTATGGTAATATTATGTAATAAATGTATTATGTTGGTTTAAAGAGGTAAAGAGAAGAAGATGTACGACGAGCCTACCTGGGAGCACCGCCACAGTGACGACGCCATCTTGAATCCAGAGCGAGTCACGCACGTGCCCTTGCCGCGTCAGCTGACCTGCCGGTCCACCAATAGGAAGAGAGGTAGCGGTGGAGGGGCGGAGCCAAGAGTCAGCGTGGCGTTTAAAGGGAAACTCAACACGAAAAGTCTCAGAATGGGAAGACTCCACTTTTTGTTGTTTTAGTTGAACAATAAACACACTGAGGCACTTCCAATATACAATTCATAATCATTCAAATTTTCCGGATCATAGTAAAACTTTTTTTTAAAATTTGTTTTATTTTATTTTTAATTGACATCCAGCATCAGACATTCCTATCCATTACATCATATTTACATACATCATGTATCTGTTGTCTGCCCTAAATGTCAAAATATATTTTTGTTTATGTCCCAACGATGCAAACCCCCCCCCCCAAAAGAAAGAAACAGCAAGAAAACAAAATAATAATATTTACAGATCAATCAATTAAATAAAGAAAAAGGAAATAATAATAATAATAATAATCAGAAATAAAAGAAAATAATATAAACAGATAAAAAAATATATGTATAAATATATACATATAAATATATATATATATTTTTTATTTTTTATTTGTATTATATTAAATAAATAAAAAAATGCATATATATATATATATATATATATATATAAATATATATATATAAATAAATTAAAATATATATACATATACAGTATATATTTTATTTATTTATTATTATTTACTATCTGTTTACATTATCTTATTAAATTTCTATAAAATACAATTATATCAACAAATAGTAAATAAGAAAAAAATATATATATAAATATATATATATATATACATATGTATATATATATATATATAAATAAATATATATATATTTTTATTTTATTTTATATTTTATTATTTACTATCTGTTCATATATATATATATATATATATATATATATATATATATATATATATATATATATATATATATATATATATATGCATGTGTGGGGGGAAAAAAATCACAAGGCTATTTCATCTCTACAGGCCTGTTTCATGAGGGGGGTACCCTCAATCGTCAGGAGATTTTAATGGGAGCATTCGCATACCATGGTTTATATAGGGCACAGAGTGGGTGGGTACAGGCTGGCCTAGGGGCGTGGTGATTGGTTCATGTGTTACCTAGGAGGTGTTTCCGTCTATGGCGGCATGTTGTTACAATTTCGCTGCGCTTGTTGAGGGATGACAGGTCTGGACGGTAGATAATAAACAGTTTCTCTTTCAAGCATAGGTTGCATCTTTTATTACCACTATTGTAAGGTGTGCTGGATGCAAGAATTTGCCATGTTATTGAATATTCAACATTATTGTCTTTGAGGTCCCAAATGTGTTTGCTGAGTTCTGTGGTATTTCGCAGGTTTTTGTTCCTGAAAGAAGCCTTGTGGTTGTTCCATCTGGTTTTGAATTCGCCCTCGGTTAATCCTACATATGTGTCGGATGTGTTAATGTCCTTGCGTATTACCTTAGATTGGTAGACAACTGATGTTTGTAAGCATCCCCCGTTGAGGGGGCAATCAGGTTTCTTTCGACAGTTACATGCTTTGTTGGTTTTGGAGTCGTTCTGACTGGGGGTCGACGGCTCATTTGCAATTGTTTTGTTGTGGTTTGAGATGATTTGTCGTATATTGTTCATACAGCTGTAGCTCAATTTGATGTTGTTCTTGTTGAATACTTTTCTTAGGTTGTTGTCTTTGGGAAAGTGTTTGTCAATCAGGTTGAGGAATTTGTGTCCAATGTTCGTTGAGACGTTTTTGCTGTATGGGGGGTTGTACCAGATGATGCCGTTTCGTTTTCTGTTCTTTTTTGACTGGTTTCCTGGCGTGGGTTCATAGGTGAGGGTGAAATTGTATCCGCTTTCATCAAGGGCTTTTTGGTACGGGGGGGTTGCTTGGTCAAATTCAGCTTTGCTAGATGACAGCATCGATAGCCTTTTATTGATTCCGGTAGGTATTCTTTTCGTGGTGGTGGGTGGATGGTTGCTGTCATGGTGCACGTATTGGAGTGTTGTGTTGGGTTTCGTGAATGGTTGGTAGCTGTTATTTCTCAGGTTGAAAGTGACGTCAAGGAAGTTGACGGTTTGCTTGTTGGCTTCAATCGTGATCCGTAGGCCGTTCTCTTTGAAAATTTGGCATATGCGCTTCTTGGTATTCTCGCTGCTCCTTGGCGAGGCGCGACACACTGCCAGTCCGTCATCACGGTAAATACCAAGGTTCAGATTGAGGCTAGCGAGCTGGGAGAGGAGGAAACTCCCAACGAGTTCACACGTTTCTGCTCCGTCAAAACTTCCCATAGTGACGTCAAATGTTGCATTGTTCTTTTTTTGCCATGGTGTACTGTTGTGGATGAGAATGGAGTTTTTTGCGTGGATGATGATGTTTCTTTCGTTGCCTGTGATTGAGTCGTAGTCTGAGGCGAAGTCTAGTGCTTGAGTCAGTAGGTCTTGCGTGATGGAAGGGTAAAATTCCTCGATATCAAAGGAGATAAAGTTGTGCTGTTGTTTGTCTTGGATGTTGTTGAACCATTTGATTACTGCTGCTGTATTTCTCCATTGGTTGAGTGGTGTTTTGTCCTTGATTTTTGTGTTGACTCTGTCCAGGATTATTTTGCTGATTTTTCCTATTTCAGATTTAGTTGGGTTTATTAGTCGGCATGTTGGGTTATTTGCGAAGTTGGGTTTGTGATCCTTCAATGTGATGAAGGCTTCCTTGTTGGCTGTGGCGTCCACCCTGTCCTCAATGTCCAGTTCAGCCGCGATCCTTTTATTTTCCAGGTGGATGTTCTGTAAGGTATTGGGTTGCGCTTTTTTGTATGATTTGGTGATGCTTCTGTCCAGTAAGGTATGGTGTTCTGGTATGTCCATTCTGTAGAAGTTTGTGGTTTTATCGGCAGCTATGATGAGGTTGTTTACTTTCTTGATGCGCTCCTTGTCATTTTTCAGCTTGGTGAGGAGTGGGTTGCGGATTGGCTTGAATTTGACTGATTGTATCATTTTGAGCATGTCGTTCTCAAAATCTTTTAGTTCCTCAACTGTGGGTGGGTTCTTGGTAGATTTGAATCCGTAAGTTGAACCCAACTAAATCTGAAATAGGAAAAATCAGCAAAATAATCCTGGACAGAGTCAACACAAAAATCAAGGACAAAACACCACTCAACCAATGGAGAAATACAGCAGCAGTAATCAAATGGTTCAACAACATCCAAGACAAACAACAGCACAACTTTATCTCCTTTGATATCGAGGAATTTTACCCTTCCATCACGCAAGACCTACTGACTCAAGCACTAGACTTCGCCTCAGACTACGACTCAATCACAGGCAACGAAAGAAACATCATCATCCACGCAAAAAACTCCATTCTCATCCACAACAGTACACCATGGCAAAAAAAGAACAATGCAACATTTGACGTCACTATGGGAAGTTTTGACGGAGCAGAAACGTGTGAACTCGTTGGGAGTTTCCTCCTCTCCCAGCTCGCTAGCCTCAATCTGAACCTTGGCATTTACCGTGATGACGGACTGGCAGTGTGTCGCGCCTCGCCAAGGAGCAGCGAGAATACCAAGAAGCGCATATGCCAAATTTTCAAAGAGAACGGCCTACGGATCACGATTGAAGCCAACAAGCAAACCGTCAACTTTCTTGACGTCACTTTCAACCTGAGAAATAACAGCTACCAACCATTCACGAAACCCAACACAACACTCCAATACGTGCACCATGACAGCAACCATCCACCCACCACCACGAAAAGAATACCTACCGGAATCAATAAAAGGCTATCGATGCTGTCATCTAGCAAAGCTGAATTTGACCAAGCAACCCCCCCGTACCAAAAAGCCCTTGATGAAAGCGGATACAATTTCACCCTCACCTATGAACCCACGCCAGGAAACCAGCCAAAAAAGAACAGAAAACGAAACGGCATCATCTGGTACAACCCCCCATACAGCAAAAACGTCTCAACGAACATTGGACACAAATTCCTCAACCTGATTGACAAACACTTTCCCAAAGACAACAACCTAAGAAAAGTATTCAACAAGAACAACATCAAATTGAGCTACAGCTGCATGAACAATATACGACAAATCATCTCAAACCACAACAAAACAATTGCAAATGAGCCGTCGACCCCCAGTCAAAACGACTCCAAAACCAACAAAGCATGTAACTGTCGAAAGAAACCTGATTTTCCCCCTCAACGGGGGATGCTTACAAACATCAGTTGTCTACCAATCGAAGGTAATACGCAAGGACATTAACACATCCGACACATATGTAGGATTAACCGAGGGCGAATTCAAAACCAGATGGAACAACCACAAGGCTTCTTTCAGGAACAAAAACCTGCGAAATACCACAGAACTCAGCAAACACATTTGGGACCTCAAAGACAATAATGTTGAATATTCAATAACATGGCAAATTCTTGCATCCAGCACACCTTACAATAGTGGTAATAAAAGATGCAACCTATGCTTGAAAGAGAAACTGTTTATTATCTACCGTCCAGACCTGTCATCCCTCAACAAGCGCAGCGAAATTGTAACAACATGCCGCCATAGACGGAAACACCTCCTAGGTAACACATGAACCAATCACCACGCCCCTAGGCCAGCCTGTACCCACCCACTCTGTGCCCTATATAAACCATGGTATGCGAATGCTCCCATTAAAATCTCCTGACGATTGAGGGTACCCCCCTCATGAAACAGGCCTGTAGAGATGAAATAGCCTTGTGATTTTTTTTCCCCCACACATACATATATTGCGCTCTACTACGGTATCGAGCACTATTTTTTGGATAACCTTATTAAGACATATATATATATATATATATATATATATATATATATATATATATATATATATATATATATATATATATATATATATATCCATCCATCCATTTTCTACCGCTTAATCCCTTCGGGGTCGCGGGGGGCGCTGGAGCCTATCTCAGCTACATTGAGGCGGAAGGCTGGGTACACCCTGGACAAGTCGCCACCTCATCACAGGGCCAACACAGACAGACAGACAACATTCACACTCACATTCACACAATAGGGCCCATTTAGTGTTGCCAATCAACCTATCCCCAGGTGCATGTCTTTGGAGGTGGGAGGAAGCCGGAGTACCCGGAGGGAACCCACGCAGTCACGGGGAGAACACGCAAACTCCACACAGAAAGACCCCGAGCCCGGGATTGAACCCAGGACTACTCAGGACCTTCGTATTGTGAGGCAGACACGCACTAACCCCTCTTCCACCGTGCTGCCCACATATATATATATATATACATATATACACATATATATATATATATATATTATTATTTACTATCTGTTTATATTATTTTATTCAATTTCTATAAAATACAATTATATAAACAGATAGTAAAAAATTATTTAAAAAAGATATATATATAAATAAATATATATATAGATGTGTATATATATAAATATATATATATATATAAATAAATATATATATATTTTTAATTTTTTATTATTTACTATCTGTTTATATTATTTTATTTCTGATTATATATATATATATATATATATATTCCAGAAATTAAAATCAGGCTTAAGGGGCGTGACATAAGTGACCCGATTTTCCCAGTATGAGGTAAATTTCTCCAATTTATAATTAATAAAAGCAGTTATCTTCTCCATTTTATATACGTCCATTGGGATTTCCATCTGTTGCTTCAAAGTTGGGCTCTCCTGGGATATCCATTTCCTAGTAATTGTCTTTTTACATAATAAAACAAATCTAATACAAACGAAAACTGTTAAAGTAAAAGTAAATATAAGAGACAATTCACATGAGATTGAAATGAGTAAATTGAAAATAGGCTTATCTAAAACAATTTAAATTTCTCTCATAAAAATAACAATTTGATAATTTTCCAAGATTGTAATAACAATTTGAAGTCATTAATCCAACAGTAAAATCTGAAATTCACTCTAAAATATCGAAAAATTGATCTTGCAATTTAATAATATTGATAATCATCTCTCGGTCGCTGTCTTTCATAAATATGCCATTTTGGATCTCTTCCACTGGGGACATCTCCACGCCCTTGTCTCTCAGCCAAGTTCTGATCTGCACATGTTACATTCCAGGAAAGACTCAAATCAAATCTTGTTTAAAAAATAAACCAATAGAGCCTATTTATTTGCATGATCTACAAAACCCAAAAGCAGTGAAGTTGTCACATTGTGCAATTCGTAAATAAAACAGAATACAAAGATTTGCAAATCATTTTCAACTTATATTCAATTGAATGGACTGCAAAGACAAGATATTTCATGCTCACACTGAGAAACTTGTCACAGGGGCATGTTCACCACTGTGTTACATGGCCTTTCCTTTTAACAACACCCAGTAAACATTTGGGAACTGAGGAGACACATTTTTGAAGCTTCTCAGGTGGAATTCTTTCCCATTCTTGCTTGATGTACAGCTTAAGTTGTTCAACACGGGGGTCTCCGTTGTGCTATTTTAGGCTTCATAATGGGCCACACATTTTCAATGGGAGACAGGTCTGGACTACAGGCAGGCCAGTCTAGTACCCGCACTCTTTTACTATGAAGCCACATTGATGTAACACGTGGCTTGGCATTGTCTTGCTGAAATAAGCAGGGGCGTCCATGATAACATTGCTTGGATGGCAACATATGTTGCTCCAAAACCTGTATGTACCTTTCAGCATTAATGGCGCCTTCACATATGTGTAAGTTACCCATGTCTTGGGCACTAATACACCCCCATACCATCACACATGCTGCCTTTTACACTTTGCGCCTATAACAATCCGAATGTTTCTTTTCCTCTTTGTTCTGGAGGACACGACGTCCACAGTTTCCAAAAAACAATTTGAAATGTGGACTCGTCAGACCACAGAGCACTTTTACACTTTGCATCAGTCCATTTTAGATGAGCTCGGGCCCAGCGAAGCCGGCAGCGTTTCTGGGTGTTGTTGATAAATGGCTTTGGCTTTGCATAGTAGAGTTTTAACTTACACTTACAGATGTAGCAACAAACTGTAGTTACTGACAATGGTTTTCTGAAGTGTTCCTGAGCCCATGTGGTGATATCCTTTACTCACTGATGTCGGTTTTTGATGCAGTACCGCCTGAGGGATCAAAGGTCACGGGCATTCAATGTTAGTTTTCAGCCTTGCTGCTTGCGTGCAGTGATTTCTCCAGATCCTCTGAACCTTTTGATGATATTACGGAGCGTAGATGGTGAATTCCCTAAATTCCTTGCAATAGCTGGTCGAGAAATGTTCTTCTTGAACGCATTTGATGACAAAATGGTGACCCTCGCCCCATCCTTGTTTGTGAATGATTGAGCATTTCATAGAAGCTGCTTTTATACCCAATCATGGCGCCCACCTGTTCCCAATTTGTCTGTTCACCTGTGGGATGTTCCAAATAAGTGTTTGATGAGCATTCCTCAACTTTATCAGTCTTTTTTGCCACTTATGCCAGCTTTTTTGAAACATGTTGCAGGCATCAAATTCCAAATGAGCTAATATTTGCAAAAATTAACAAAGTTTTCCTAGTTTGAACGTTAAATATCTTGTCTTTGCAGTCTATTCAATTGAATATAAGTTGAAAAGGATTTGCAAATCATTGTACTCTCTTTTTATTTACCTTTTACACAACGTGACAACTTCACTGGTTTTGGGTTTCATTGTATGTATGTATGTTTATAAAACGACCATAAAATAAGGAATACATTATACTATAAAAACCACACACACATATTAATGTTTTACCAATGCAAGATTACATTTTTTATTCAAATACTATTCGTGGCACTCCACCCGGAAAAAGGTGGAGTGCCATCTCCAAATAAGGGAGGAGATCTTGCCCCAAGTGGAGGAGCTGGACGAAGTGGCCGGGGAGGTCTGGGCTTCCCTGCTTAGGCTGCTGCCCCCGCGACCCGACCTCGGATAAGCGGAAGAAGATGGATGGATGGATGGATGGATACTATTCAAGCCCTGTCATTTTCATATTTGAGATTGCATGTTTATATAATTGTGCAACATTTAAATAGTACTCAGTGGCCTAGTGGTTAGAGTGTCCGCCCTGAGATCGGTAGGTTGTGAGTTCAAACCCCGGACGAGTCATACCAAAGACTGTAAAAATGGGACCAATTGCCTCCCTGCTTGGCACTCAGCATCAAGGGTTGGAATTGGGGGTTAAATCACCAAAAATGATTCCCGAGCGCGGCTACTGCTGCTGCTCACTGCTCCCCTCACCTCCCAGGGAGTAAGGGTGATGGGTCAAATTGCATTTTACAATGTACTGCTTTTATATTTCCTGTATTTTATATTATTACTTTGAACTGTTTTATATTTTAATTTGTTTTATCTTGTAAAGCGTCTTTGAGTACTTTGAAAAGCGCTATACCAAATAAAATGTATTATTATTATTAAGCCCTGTTCCACCGTGCTGCCCATAAAACCTATACATTCTATAATTTTTTTATATACTATGTATAAGAAACCTATACATTCTATAATTTTTTATTTTTTATATACAATGTATAAGAAACCTATACATTCTATAATTTTTTATTTTTTTATATACGATGTATAAGAAACCTATACATTATATACTTTTTTATTTTTTATATACGATGTATATGAAACCTATACATTCTATAAACATTTTTATATACGATGTATATGAAACCTATACATTCTATAAACATTTTTTATATACGATGTATATGAAACCTATACATTATATAATTATTTATTTTTTATATACGATGTATATGAAACCTATACATTATATAATTATTTATTTTTTTATATACGATGTATATGAAACCTATACATTCTATAATTTTTTATATACGATGTATATGAAACCTATACATTTTATAATCATTTTTTTTTATATACGATGAATATGAAACCTATACATTCTATAATTTTTTTATATACGATGTATATGAAACCTATACATTCTATAATTTTTTTTTAATATACGATGTATATGAAACCTATACATTCTATATATATATATATTTTATATACGATGTGTATGAAACCTGTACATTATATAATTTTTTTTATATATGATGTATAAGACACCTATACATTCTATAATTTTTTATTTTTGTATATACGATGTATATGTAACCTATACATTGTATAATTTTTTATATATACGATGTATATGAAACCTATACATTCTATAATTATTATTTTTTATATACGATGTATATGAAACCTATACATTCTATAATTATTTATTTTTTTATATACGATGTATATGAAACCTATACATTCTATAATTTTTTTTTATATACAATGTATATGAAACTTATACATTCTATATATATATATATATTTTATATACGATGTGTATGAAACCTATACATTCTATAATTTTTTTATATACGATGTATATGAAACCTATACATTCTATAATTTTTTATATTTTTTTTATATATGATGTATATGAAACCTTTACATTCTATAATTTTTTTAATATACGATGTATATCAAACCTATTCATTGTATAATTTTAATTTTTTATATATGATGTATATGAAACCTATACATTCTACAATTTTTTTATATACGATGCATATGAAGCCTACACATTCTAAAACATTTTAATATACAATGTATATGAAACTTATACGTTGTCTATTTTATTTTTATTTTTTATATACGATGTATATGAAACCTATACATTCTTTGATTTTTTTATATACAATGTATATGAAACCTATGCGTTGTCTATCTTTTTTTGTATACGATGTATATGAAACCTATACATTCTATATATTTTTTTACATACAATGTATATGAAACCTATACATTCTCTATTTTTTATATACAATGTATAAAAAACCTATATATACGTCGTCTATTTTATTTTTTATTTTTTCTATATATGTTGTATATGAATCCTATACATTCTCAATTTTTTATATACAATGTATATGAAACCTATATATACGTTGTCTATTTTATTTTTATTTTTTATATACGATGTATATGAAACCTATGCGTTGTCTATCTTTTTTTTATATACGATGTATATGAAACCTATACATTCTATATATTTTTTTTTTTACATACGATCTATATGAAACCTATACATTCTCTATTTTTTATATACAATATATATGAAACCTATATATACGTTGTCTATTTTATTTTTAATATACGATGTATATGAAATCCATACATTCTCTATTTTTTTAATATACAATATATATAAGACCTATACATTCTCTATTTTTTTTTAGATTCGATGTATATGAAACCTATACAATTTATATATATATATTTTATATACGATCTATATGAAACCTATACATTCCATAATATCTTTAATATACGATGTATATGAAACCTATACATTCTATAATTTTTTTTACATACGATGTATATGAAACCTATACATTCTATAATTTTTTAATATACGATGTATATGAAACCTATGCATTCTCTATTTTTAAATTTTCCGCACTATTAGCCGCACCTAAAAACCACAAATGTACTCAAAAGCTGACAGTGCGGCTTATAACCCGGTGCGCTTTATATATGGATTAATATTAAGATTCATTTTCATAAAGTTTCGGTCTCGCAACTACGGTAAACAGCCGCCATCTTTTTTCCCCGTAGAAGAGGAAGCGCTTCTTCTTCTACGCAAGCAACCGCCAAGGTAAGCACCCGCCCCCATAGAACAGGAAGCGCTTCTTCTTCTACTGTAAGCAACCACCCGCCCGCGTAGAAGAAGAAAAAGGGCGCGGATATTACGTTTCATTTCCTTTGTGTGTTTACATCTGTAAAGACCACAAAATGGCTCCTACTAAGCGACAGGGATCCGGTTCATGAAAAGACACAATCTCTCCATCCGCACACGGATTACTATTTCACAGCAACTGCCTAAAGACTTTCAAGAAAAGCTGGCTACTTTCCGTGCATATTGTAAAAACAAGATAGCTGAAAAAAAGATCCGGCCAGAGAACATTATCAACATGGACGAGGTTCCACTGACTTTTGATATTCCTGTGAACCGCACTGTGGATACAACGGGAGCACGTACGGTGAATATTCGCACCACAGGGAATGAGAAGTCATCCTTCACTGTGGTTCTAGCTTGCCATGCTAATGGCCAGAAACTTCCACCCATGGTGATATTCAAAAGGAAGACCTTGCCAAAAGAGACCTTTCCAGCCGGCGTCATCATAAAAGCTAACTCGAAGGGATGGATGGATGAAGAAAAGATGAGCGAGTGGTTAAGGTAAGTTTACGCGAAGAGGCCGGGTGGCTTTTTTCACGCAGCTCCGTCCATGTTGATATACGACTCCATGCGCGCCCACATCACGTTGGTTTTTAATATATTATTAAAGTTTGACTGACCTATCTGACTGTTTTTTTGACATTCCTTTAGCGCAGTTAGATGCGGCTTACAACACGGGGCGGCTTATAGGTGGACAAAGTTTTGAAATATGCTGTTCATTGAAGGCGCGGCTTATAACCCAGGGCGCCTTATGGTGCGGAAAATACGGTATATGAAACCTATACGTTGTCTATTTTATTTTTTTATATATAGGTTGTATATGAAACCTATACATTCGCTATTTTTTTAATATACAATGTATATGAAACCTATACACTCTCTATTTTTAAATATACAATGTATATGAAACCTATACGTTGTCTATTTTATTTTTTTGTATATAGGTTGTATATGAAACCTATACATTCGCTATTTTCTTAATATACAATGTATATGAAACCTATACATTCTCTATTTTTTAAATATTTGATGTATATGAAACCTATACATTCTATATATATATTTTTTATATACGATGTATATGAAACCTATACATTCCATAATTTTTTTATATACGATGTATATGAAACCTATACATTCTATAATTTTTTATATACAATGTATATGAAACCTATACATTGTCTATTTTTTTTTATTTTTTTATATACGATGTATATGAAACCTATACATTCTCTATTTGTTTATGTACAATGTATATGAAACCTATACATTCTATCATTTATTTTTTATATATACAATGTATATGAAACCTATACATTCTATGAAAATAATTCTTGTCAGAAATGATTATTGTAGGCGATTACACACAAGGACATTTCTCTTCCCGTCGTCTGCGGTCCCGACCGCCTCCTGCACGCCGGCGGCAGCAGCAGCGACCTCTGGCGGCAGCTATTCGCAGCGCAGGGACTCCTCCCTCTGCAGAGCTGGGAGCTCCGCGGTTTGTGCAGCCGAGCTCGCCCTGTGACAGCAGCACTCTGGCGCAGACTCCTTCGCCACATTTCTCCTGCTTTCTTCCCCGTCACCACTGCATCATCCCGCGTGGACGGACGTCGGCGTGGCCTCGTCGAGAATGGGGAACCGGGACGATGAGTACGATTTCTTGTTCAAAGGTAAAACAACAAAAAAAAAAGGAGGAGGAGGAGGCAGGGGTGGAGGGGAAATGCTGACCACATTCTTCTTTTCCACCGGCCTCGCTTTACGAACGCACTTTATGGTCTTTTATTGCGTCTGGATGCTGGCCAGGTGGTGATAGTGCGAGCGTGGGGGGATTTGATTGCAATCCTGCATGGAGCATAGGAGCTGTTGTAGGCCTGCATGTGCAACTTTTGCCTTCATCTGAGAGGATCCTGGGTGATACATCTATCTGCTCAGAATGCCTCTTTGATGGTGATATCAGCTCCTGTGGCACATTAACATCCCGGGGGGGTGCAGGACCCAAAAGGCCATTTAGATATAACAAAGTATCCTCTGTGGGATGAATAGTGCATCTGCAGGAGGCCAGGGCTCTCTCTCTCTCTCTCTCTCTATCTCGCCCTTTCTGCCGGGGACGACAGGAAGGGCAAGGCGGCTTGAAAGTGTCGATTCAGGTTTGGAAGGAGCGCCCCGTTATCAGCTTCCTGCAGGCCGGACTGGAACGCTGTCAAAGTTTGGCTCTGTTTCCTTCGTGGAGAAATAGGGGGGGGGAGAGAAAGAAAAAAAAAAAAAAAAGGCCCCACCTCTGCAGCTGTTGTTTTGGTACAGAGGAGGCCATCCTGGCGCGGACTGAGTCAGACCTGGTGCTCGCCGGGAGCCTTCAAAACAATAGCAGACCTTGGACAAGGTTCATGCCGAAGGACGGCGCGGGTGTCAAAACAAACGCGAGAGGGGTTGACTTCCGAGTGCAATGTCAGTGCAACTGGTTTGTTTTGGGGGGCCACATTTCCAGAAAGCTAAGGACCGGGGCCGGGGGGGACGCTGGTTCCAAGAACCAGCGTCCTCTACAGTAGACATTTGATTTTGGTCCATTCGTTTTGTTAGAGTTACAGAAGTATTCTGCTGGTTTAGGTACAGATCAGGGAATGTCATTTGTGAAGCACTTTATAATATATATATATTGTCACGTTCAAACACAGGACATCTATTAAACAAGACAAAAGGCAAGGAATCAAACAGAGACAGAATTCAATTTGGACTCAATTGAGGAGAGACATGCGTCAACCTGTAACCTCTTACAGTGTCTTAGCACGCTCTGACGAAGAAGGTTTTCGTCTCCTCTTTTAATTCAGATGTTCCATGTTCACGCACCAACATATGTCACAGCAGGAATGGTAAGTGTGTAAAAGAGTCATTGTTTTCGGTCGCTTTGAAGTCCAAGAAGCGGATTTCTCGGGCTTGGGCTCTTCCTGGATCCAGCTGGGGCAGGTGTTGGAGGACAATGGATAACCCCTCCCGTCTCCTGTCCACAGCAACTTCAAGAGGGCAGCGGGTCGTAAATAGCGTTGACCAAATAGTTGGAAGAGAGTTTGTGAATTACTTCAAAGAGAGTTCGTTTAACACTTCAAAGAGAGTTCCTCCGGGAGTTGAGCAGATCCTGCCATCTGTCCGTGTTGAAATCACAGTGGCGTTTCACAAGCCTTCTTCCTCTTGTTAGGCCTCGAAATACAGCATTCATAATACAACATTTCTTTTGTGATAACTTACAATTATTCCAACATATATATACAAACCCCGTTTCCATATGAGTTGGGAAATTGTGTTAGATGTAAATATAAACGGAATACAATGATTTGCAAATCCTTTTCAACCCATATTCAATTGAATGCACTACAAAGACAACATATTTGATGTTCAAACTCATAAACTTTATTTTTTTGTTGTTGCAAATAATAATTAACTTTAGAATTTCATGGCTGCAACACGTGCCAAAGTAGTTGGGAAAGGGCATGTTCACCACTGTGTTACATGGCCTTTCCTTTTAACAACACTCAGTAAACGTTTGGGAACTGAGGAGACACATTTTTGAAGCTTCTCAGGTGGAATTCTTTCCCATTCTTGCTTGATGTACAGCTTAAGTTGTTCAACAGTCCGGGGGTCTCCGTTGTGCTATTTTAGGCTTCATAATGCGCCACACATTTTCAATGGGAGACAGGTCTGGACTACAGGCAGGCCAGTCTAGTACCCGCACTCTTTTACTATGAAGCCACGTTGATGTAACACGTGGCTTGGCATTGTCTTGCTGAAATAAGCAGGGGCGTCCATGGTAACGTTGCTTGGATGGCAACATATGTTGCTCCAAAACCTGTATGTACCTTTCAGCATTAATGGTGCCTTCACAGATGTGTAAGTTACCCATGTCTTGGGCACTAATACACCCCCATACCATCACACATGCTGGCTTTTCAACTTTGCGCCTATAACAATCCGGATGGTTCTTTTCCTCTTTGGTCCGGAGGACACGACGTCCACAGTTTCCAAAAACAATTTGAAATGTGGACTCGTCAGACCACAGAACACTTTTCCACTTTGCATCAGTCCATCTTAGATGAGCTCAGGCCCAGAGAAGCAGACGGCGTTTCTGGGTGTTGTTGATAAACGGTTTTCGCCTTGCATAGGAGAGTTTTAACTTGCACTTACAGATGTAGCGACCAACTGTAGTTACTGACAGTGGGTTTCTGAAGTGTTCCTGAGTCCATGTGGTGATATCCTTTACACACTGATGTCGCTTGTTGATGCAGTACAGCCTGAGGGATGGAAGGTCACGGGCTTAGCTGCTTACGTGCAGTGATTTCTCCAGATTCTCTGAACCCTTTGATGATATTACGGACCGTAGATGGTGAAATCCCTAAATTCCTTGCAATAGCTGGTTGAGAAAGGTTGTTCTTAAACTGTTCAACAATTTGCTCACGCATTTGTTGACAAAGTGGTGACCCTCGCCCCATCCTTGTTTGTGAATGACTGAGCATTTCATGGAATCTACTTTTATACCCAATCATGGCACCCACCTGTTCCCAATTAGCCTGCACACCTGTGGGATGTTCCAAATAAGTGTTTGATGAGCATTCCTCAACTTTATCAGTATTTATTGCCACCTTTCCCAACTTCTTTGTCACGTGTTGCTGGCATTAAATTCTAAAGTTCTATACATGTTATTGAATATTAAATGTTTGATAATGAAATACATTTTTAAATGCTAAATTTAAAAAATATGATAACTGTGCTGTCCAGTTGTTATATCCTGTTTTATTATTACATTTCTGAGTCTCATTTGCAAGTATTATAGACTTTGCATGCAGTTGCATTTTCAAGACATTAGATGGCAGTAGTGTATAGGCTACAAAGTGTGTTGCCGAGCTAAGAAGTAGTCTTTGCCATGAAGCTGAACGTGCCAGTCCAGTCTTATGTTGCACCCTACAAAGTGTTTATACTGTAAGTTATTACACACCAGCTGTTAGATTGTAACATACATCTTCGGTGTCGTTTTTATTACAAAATTTGAGATGTTAAAGTCGCCATGTAAAATCGTTAATGCTAATCAGTAGCGTGTATCTGGCTAGCATGAAGCTAGCGCATTTTGAACAGTGGAGACTTACTTTATGTACGTTCTATCAGGCATTCTTGCTTTGTTATTGTGGAAAATTGCAACATTACTGAAAGAAACCTAGGAATCGATACCGGTACTAAACAGTACCAATTTTCGGGACTTCTGTATATGTTAATAAATATTACATTTTTCCATGAAATACATTATGAGATGATTATGATAACTGTGTTGTCCAGTTGTTATATCCTGTTTTATTATTACATTTTTGAGTCTCATTTGCAAGTATTATAGACTTTGCATGCAGTTGCATTTTCAAGACATTAGATGGCAGTAGTGTATAGGCTACAAAGTGTGTTGCCGAGCTAAGAAGTAGTCTTTGCCATGAAGCTGAATGTGCCAGTCCAAAAATATGTTGCACCCTACAAAGTATTTATACTGTAAGTTACACACTAGCTGTTTGATTGTAACGTGCATCTTCCATGTCCTTTTTATTATTAAATTTGAGATGTTGAAGTCGCCATGTAAAGTCGTTAATGCTAATCAGTAGCATGTATACGGCAAAGCCAATGTAAATAAGCATGAAGCTAGCGCATTTTGAAAAGTGGAGACTTACTTTTTGTTCAAACCCCGTTTCCATATGAGTTGGGAAATTGTGTTGGATGTAAATATAAACGGAATACAATGATTTGCAAATCCTTTTCAACCCATATTTAGTTGAATATGCTACAAAGACAACATATTTGATGGTCAACTTTTTTGCAAATAATCATTAACTTTAGAATTTGATGCCAGCAACACGTGACAAAGAAGTTGGGAAAGGTGGCAATAAATACTGATAAAGTTGAGGAATGCTCATCAAACACTTATTTGGAACATCCCACAGGTGTGCAGGCTAATTGGGAACAGGTGGGTGCCATGATTGGGTATAAAAGTAGATTCCATGAAATGCTCAGTCATTCACAAACAAGGATGGGGCGAAGGGTCACCACTTTGTCAACAAATGCGTGAGCAAATTGTTGAACAGTTTAAGAAAAACCTTTCTCAAGCAGCTATTGCAAGGAATTTAGGGATTTCACCATCTACGGTCCGTAATATCATCAAAGGGTTCAGAGAATCTGGAGAAATCACTGCACGTAAGCAGCTAAGCCCGTGACCTTCCATCCCTCAGGCTGTACTGCATCAACAAGCGACATCAGTGTGTAAAGGATATCACCACATTGGCTCAGGAACACTTCAGAAACCCACTGTCAGTAACTACAGTTGGTCGCTACATCTGAAAGTGCAAGTTAAAGCTCTACTATGCAAGGCGAAAACCGTTTATCAACAACACCCAGAAACGCCGTCGGCTTCGCTGGGCCTGAGCTCATCTAAGATGGACTGATACAAAGTGGAAAAGTGTTCTGTGGTCTGACGAGTCCACATTTCAAATTGTTTTTGGAAACTGTGGACGTCGTGTCCTCCGGACCAAAGAGGAAAAGAACGATCTGGATTGTTATAGGCGCAAATTGTAAAAGCCAGCATGTGTGATGGTATGGGGGTGTATTAGTGCCCAAGGTATGAGTAACTTACACATCTGTGAGGCACCATTATTGCTGAAAGGTACATACAGGTTTTGGAGCAACCCTTTTTCATGGACGCCCCTGCTTATTTCAGCAAGACAATGCTAAGCCACATTCAGCATGTGTTACAACAGCGTGGCTTCGTAAAAAAAAAAAAAAGAGTGTGGGTACTTTCCTGGTCCGCCTGCAGTCCAGACCTGTCTCCCATCGAAAATGTGTGGCGCATTATGAAGCGTAAAAGTGGAGACCCCCGGACTGTTGAACGACTGAAACTCTACATAAAACAAGAATGGGAAAGAATTCCACTTTCAAAGCTTCAACAATTTGTTTCCTTACATCGAACACAATTTCCCAACTCATATGGAAACGGGGTTTGTACGTTCCATCAGGCATTCTTGCTTTGTTATCGTGGAAGATTGCAACATGACCTGGATGGCGGTTTAACAAAGTTTGCTCTGAGTCCTGCTTGAAAGATTGTTTACTCGCCCAGTGTTTTGTTTGTGATGCAGCTTGTTAAAAGTAAAAAAAAAAACGAATAAAATGTTGATTGTGCATGTTTTTGTGTCTGTGATCGCATTAAATACACACTGAAGCATTTTTCTTCCTTTTCTACAGTTGTGTTAATCGGGGACTCGGGGGTCGGCAAGAGCAACCTGCTCTCTCGATTCACACGGAACGAATTCAACCTGGAGAGCAAAAGCACCATCGGCGTGGAGTTTGCCACGCGCAGCATCCAGGTGGACGGCAAGACGATAAAGGCCCAGATCTGGGACACAGCGGGACAGGAACGCTACCGAGCCATCACCTCGGCGTGAGTCCCTCTATCAATCAATCAATCAAAGTTTATTTATATAGCCTTAAATCACGAGTGTCAAACTAATCATCAGTTTGGTTCGCTTTTTAGGTCAGGATTTGATGCACACGTGCGATACCAGCGATACTGGTTGAAATTTAGGCAGGTATCTGCGATACCGATCCGATACTTATTGTGAATATACCTAATGTGCGTAGTAAAGTTGAACAAGTAGTGTATTTCACGGGGGAATCATCTTCATACGTACAATATCACAGGGCAAAACAAATTGTTGCGTTATTTGGCACTGAATGTGTAAAATAGAACACATAAGAATTCCCAAACTTATCTTTTTGAAGCTGAATATACCGAGGACGAACTGCTGCTTATAGAAGCGAGCACGACGGAAGAGTGAGACGTTGGAGCAGACGGAAGCTGATAAGAGTGAGGCGAAAGTCACTCAAAAGGTGGAATTTGGAGACAGGCTATTGCGACATAAATGGAGTGCTTACCCTAAAAAAAAACCCGTCCCTGGCCAGGTGCATCAGACGAACAACTGTCCATGGAGTGAGTCACTTTAAAGGGGAACATTATCACCAGACCTATGTAAGCGTCAATATATACCTTGATGTTGCAGAAAAAAGACCATATTTTTTTAACGGATTTCCGAACTCTAAATGGGTGAATTTTGGCGATCTAAACACCTTTCTATTATTCGCTCTCGGAGCGACGTCACATCGGGAAGTAATCCGCCTTTTTCTCAAACACCGATTTCCGAACTCTAAATGGGTGAATTTTGGCGAATTAAACACCTTTCTGTTATTCGCTCTCGGAGCGACGTCACATCGGGAAGCAATCCGCCTTTTTCTCAAAATTTAGGCAGGTATCTGCGATACCGATCCGATACTTATTGTGAATACACCTAATGTGCGTGGTAAAGTTGAACAAGTAGTGTATTTCACGGGGGAATCATCTTCATACGTACAATATCACAGGGCAAAACAAATTGTTGCGTTATTTGGCACTGAATGTGTAAAATAGAACACATAAGAATTCCCAAACGTATCTTTTTGAAGCTGAATATACTGAGGACGAACTGCCGCTTATAGAAGCGAGCACGACGGAAGAGTGAGACGTTGGAGCAGACGGAAGCTGATAAGAGTGAGGCGAAAGTCACTCAAAAGTGGAATTTGGAGACAGGCTATTGCGACATAAATGGAGTGCTTACCTAAAAAAAAAAAACGTCCCTGGCCAGGTGCATCAGACGAACAACTGTCCATGGAGTGAGTCACTTTAAAGGGGAACATTATCACCAGACCTATGTAAGCGTCAATATATACCTTGATGTTGCAGAAAAAAGACCATATTTTTTTTTAACCGATTTCCGAACTCTAAATGGGTGAATTTTGGCGAATTAAACACCTTTCTATTATTCGCTCTCGGAGCGACGTCACATCGGGAAGCAATCCGCCTTTTTATGTTTTTTGTAGGTTTTCACAAAATTCCCGGAATTTCTCAATTAAAAACTGTTACTAATTTCAACATTTCTTGACTGATTTAAACAACTCCAACACCAACTAATTCAGCTCATTCAGGACATTCATGCTCCTAATCATTTTTTTTTTAAATCCCGCTTTTCCCAAAATGTTCACATTTCCAGGAAATTCCCATTGAAATGAATGGGACATTTTTCCAAGTTGCACAATTCCCACATTTTTTAACCTATTCAAACCATTCCGACATCAACACATTCCACTCATCCTGGATATTCAAACTACCAGTTTTCCACATTCAACAGATTTCCAGGAATTCTAATTTTTTGGTAACCAATTTCCACCCTTCTTAAGTTCGACTACTCCTTTCACATTTTTCAACCCATTTCACCCGTTCCACCATCAAAACACTCCTCATATTCAGGACAAAAACCAAGTTGGTTAAGGAAGTAGAAAAATTCCCGGTTTTCACAAAATTCCCGGAATTTCTCAATTAAAAACTGTTACTAATTTCAACATTTCTTGACTGATTTAAACAAATCCAACACCAACTAATTCAGCTCATTCAGGACATTCATGCTCCTAATCATTTTTTTTTTTTAAATCCCGCTTTTCTCAAAATTTTCACATTTCCAGGAAGTTCCCATTGAAATTAATGGGACATTTTTCCAAGTTGCACAATTCCCACATTTTTCAACCTATTCAAACCATTCTGACATCAACACATTCCACTCATCCTGGACATTCAAACTACCAGTTTTCCACATTCAACACATTTCCAGGAATTCTCGTTTTTTGGTTACCTATTTCCATCCTTCTTAAGTTAGACTACTCCTTTCACATTTTTCAACAGTTCCACCATCAAAACACTCCTCATATTCAGGACAAAAACCAAGTTGGTTAAGGAACTAGAAAAATTCCCGGTTTTCACGAAATTCCCGGAATTTCTCAATTAAAAACTGTTACAAATTCAACATTTCTTGACCGATTTAAACAATTCCAACACCAACCAATTCAGCTCATTCAGGACATTCATGTTCCTAATCCTTTAAAAAAAAAATCCCGCTTTTCCCAAATTTCCAGGAAGTTCCCATTGAAATGAATGGGACATTTTTCAAAGTTCCACAACTCACACATTTTTCATCCGATTCAAACTGTTCCAACTTCAAAATATTCAGCCTGTTCAAAATTGTGTGCTCCCTTTCAACAATTAAAAAAAAAAAATTCCCGGATTTCCAACAATTCCCAGTTTTCAGGGACATTTTCCCCATTCAAAATGAATTGGCCATTTTTCAGACTTTCACCATTCCCAGATTTTTCAAGCGATTAAAACCATTCCACCTTCAACACATTCAACTCATCCTGGACATTCAAACTACCAGTTTTCCACATTCAACACATTTCCAGGAATTCTCGTTTTTTGGTTACCTATTTCCACCCTTCTTAAGTTTGACTACTCCTTTCACATTTTTCAACCGTTCCACCATCAAAACACTCATATTCAGGACAAAAACCAAGTTGGTTAAGGAACTAAAAGAATTCCCGATTTTCACAAAATTCCCGGAATTTCACAATTAAAAACTGTTACTAATTTCAACATTTCTTGACCGATTTAAACAATTCCAACACCAACCAATTCAGCTCATTCAGGACATTCATGTTCCTAATCCTTTAAAAAAAAAATCCCGCTTTTCCCAAATTTCCAGGAAGTTCCCATTGAAATGAATGGGACATTTTTCAAAGTTCCACAACTCACACATTTTTCATCCGATTCAAACTGTTCCAACTTCAAAATATTCAGCCTGTTCAAAATTGTGTGCTCCCCTTCAACAATTAAAAAAAAAAAATTCCCGGATTTCCAACAATTCCCAGTTTTCAGGGACATTTTCCCCATTCAAAATATATTGGCCAATTCACCATTCCCACATTTTTCAACCGATTAAAACCATTCTGACATCAACACATTCCACTCATCCTGGACATTCAAACTACCAGTTTTCTACATTCAACACATTTCCAGGAATTCTCGTTTTTTTGGTTACTTATTTCCACCCTTCTTAAGTTCGACTACTCCTTTCACATTTTTCAACTGTTCCACCATCAAAACACTTCTCATATTCAGGACAAAAACCAAGTTGGTTAAGGAACTAGAAAAATTCCCGGTTTTCACGAAATTCCCGGAATTTCTCAATTAAAAACTGTTACAAATTCAATATTTCTTGACCGATTTAAACAATTCCAACACCAATCAATTCAGCTCATTCAGGACATTCATGTTCCTAATCCTTTAAAAAAAAATTCCGCTTTTCCCAAATTTCCAGGAAGTTCCCATTGAAATGGCATTTTTCAAAGTTCCACAACTCACACATTTTTCATCCGATTCAAACTGTTCCAACTTCAAAATATTCAGCCTGTTCGAAATTGTGTGCTCCCCTTCAACAATTAAAAAAAAAAAATTCCCGGATTTCCAACAATTCCTAGTTTTCAGGGACATTTTCCCCATTCAAAATATATTGGCCAATTCACCATTCCCACATTTTTCAACCGATTAAAACCATTCCACCTTCAACACATTCAACTCATCTTGGACATTCAAACTACCAGTTTTCCACATTCAACACATTTCCAGGAATTCTCGTTTTTTGGTTACCTATTTCCACCTTTCTTAAGTTCAACTACTCCTTTCACATTTTTCAACCGTTCCACCATCAAAACACTTCTCATATTCAGGACAAAAACCAAGTTGGTTAAGGAACTAGAAAAATTCCCGGTTTTCACGAAATTCCTGGAATTTCTCAATTAAAAACTGTTACAAATTCAACATTTCTTGACTGATTTAAACAATTCCAACACCAACCAATTCAGCTCATTCAGGACATTCATGTTCCTAATCCTTTAAAAAAAAAATCCCGCTTTTCCCAAATTTCCTGGAAGTTCCCATTGAAATGAATGGGACATTTTTCAAAGTTCCACAACTCACATTTTTGATCCGATTCAAACTGTTCCAACTTCAAAATATTCAGCCTGTTCAAAATTGTGTGCTCCCTTTCAACAATAAAAAAAAATAAATTCCCGGATTTCCAACAATTCCCAGTTTTCAGGGACATTTTCTCCATTCAAAATGAATTGGCCATTTTTCAGACTTTCACCATTCCCACATTTTTCAACCGATTAAAACCATTCCACCTTCAACACATTCAACTCATCCTGGACATTCAAACTACCAGTTTTCCACATTCAACACATTTCCAGGAATTCTCGTTTTTTTGGTTACCTATTTCCACCTTTCTTAAGTTCGACTACTCCTTTCACATTTTTCAACCGTTCCACCATCAAAACACTTCTCATATTCAGGACAAAAACCAAGTTGGTTAAGGAACTAGAAAAATTCCCGGTTTTCACGAAATTCCCGGAATTTCTCAATTAAAAACTGTTACAAATTCAACATTTCTTGACTGAATTAAACAATTCCAACACCAACCAATTCAGCTCATTCAGGACATTCATGTTCCCAATCCTTTAAAAAAAAATTCCGCTTTTCCCAAATTTCCAGGAAGTTCCCATTGAAATGAATGGGACATTTTTCAAAGTTCCACAACTCACACATTTTTCATCCGATTCAAACTGTTCCAACTTCAAAATATTCAGCCTGTTCAAAATTGTGTGCTCCCTTTCAACAATTAAAAAAAAAAAATCCCGGATTTCCAACAATTCCCAGTTTTCAGGGACATTTTCCCCATTCAAAATGAATTGGCCATTTTTCAGACTTTCACCATTCCCACATTTTTCAACCGATTAAAACCATTCCACCTTCAACACATTCAACTCATCCTGGACATTCAAACTACCAGTTTTCCACATTCAACACATTTCCAGGAATTCTCGTTTTTTGGTTACCTATTTCCACCTTTCTTAAGTTCGACTACTCCTTTCACATTTTTCAACCGTTCCACCATCAAAACACTTCTCATATTCAGGACAAAAACCAAGTTGGTTAAGGAACTAGAAAAATTCCCGGTTTTCACGAAATTCCCGGAATTTCTCAATTAAAAACTGTTACAAATTCAACATTTCTTGAGTGATTTAAACAATTCCAACACCAACCAATTCAGCTCATTCAGGACATTCATGTTCCTAATCCTTTAAAAAAAAAATCCCGCTTTTCCCAAATTTCCAGGAAGTTCCCATTGAAATGAATGGGACATTTTTCAAAGTTCCACAACTCACACATTTTTCATCCGATTCAAACTGTTCCAACTTCAAAATATTCAGCCTGTTCAAAATTGTGTGCTCCCTTTCAACAATAAAAAAAAAAAAATTCCCGGATTTCCAACAATTCCCAGTTTTCAGGGACATTTTCCCCATTCAAAATGAATTGGCCATTTTTCAGACTTTCACCATTCCCACATTTTTCAACCGATTAAAACCATTCCACCTTCAACACATTCAACTCACCCTGGACATTCAAACTACCAGTTTTCCACATTCAACACATTTCCAGGAATTCTCGTTTTTTGGTTACCTATTTCCACCTTTCTTAAGTTTGACTACTCCTTTCACATTTTTCAACCGTTCCACCATCAAAACACTTCTCATATTCAGGACAAAAACCAAGTTGGTTAAGGAACTAGAAAAATTCCCGGTTTTCACGAAATTCCCGGAATTTCTCAATTAAAAACTGTTACAAATTCAACATTTCTTGACCGATTTAAACAATTCCAACACCAACCAATTCAGCTCATTCAGGACATTCATGTTCCTAATCCTTTAAAAAAAAATTCCGCTTTTCCCAAATTTCCAGGAAGTTCCCATTGAAATGAATGGGACATTTTTCAAAGTTCCACAACTCACACATTTTTCATCCGATTCAAACTGTTCCAACTTCAAAATATTCAGCCTGTTCAAAATTGTGTGCTCCCTTTCAACAATTAAAAAAAAAAAAAATCCCGGATTTCCAACAATTCCCAGTTTTCAGGGACATTTTCCCCATTCAAAATGAATTGGCCATTTTTCAGACTTTCACCATTCCCACATTTTTCAACCGATTAAAACCATTCCACCTTCAACACATTCAACTCATCCTGGACATTCAAACTGCCAGTTTTCCACATTAAACACATTTCCAGGAATTCTCGTTTTTTGGTTACCTATTTCCACCCTTCTTAAGTTCGACTACTCCTTTCACATTTTTTAACTGTTCCACCATCAAAACACTCCTCATATTCAGGACAAAAACCAAGTTGGTTAAGGAACTAGAAAAATTCCCGGTTTTCACGAAATTAACGGAATTTCTCAATTAAAAACTGTTACTAATTTCAACATTTCTTGACCGATTAAAACAATTCCAACACCAACCAATTCAGCTCATTCAGGACATTCATGCTCCTAATCCTTTTTTAAAAAAATCCTGCTTTTCCCAAATTTTTCAAATTTCCAGGAAGTTTCCATTGAAATTAACGAGACATTTTTCCAAGTTGCACAATTCCCACATTTTTCAACCTATTCAAACCATTCCAACATCAACACATTCCACTCATCCTGGACATTCAAACTACCAGTTTTCCACATTCAACAAATTTCCAGGAATTCTAATTTTTTGGTAACCAATTTCCACCCTTCTTAAGTTCGACTACTCCTTTCACATTTTTCAACCCATTTCACCCGTTCCACCATCAAAACACTCCTCATATTCAGGACAAAAACCAAGTTGGTTAAGGAAGTAGAAAAATTCCCGGTTTTCACAAAATTCCCGGAATTTCTCAATTAAAAACTGTTACTAATTTCAACATTTCTTGACTGATTTAAACAAATCCAACACCAACTAATTCAGCTCATTCAGGACATTCATGCTCCTAATCCTTTTTTTTTTAAAATCCCGCTTTTCTCAAAATGTTCACATTTCCAGGAAGTTCCCATTGAAATTAATGGGACATTTTTCCAAGTTGCACAATTCCCACATTTTTCAACCTATTCAAACCATTCTGACATCAACACATTCCATTCATCCTGGACATTCAAACTACCAGTTTTCCACATTCAACACATTTCCAGGAATTCTCGTTTTTTGGTTACTTATTTCCACCCTTCTTAAGTTCGACTACTCCTTTCACATTTTTTAACTGTTCCACCATCAAAACACTCCTCATATTCAGGAAAAAAAACAAGTTGGTTAAGGAACTAGAAAAATTCCCGGTTTTCACGAAATTCCCGGAATTTCTCAATTAAAAACTGTTACAAATTCAACATTTCTTGACCGATTTAAACAATTCCAACACCAATCAATTCAGCTCATTCAGGACATTCATGTTCCTAATTCTTTAAAAAAAAATTCCGCTTTTCCCAAATTTCCAGGAAGTTCCCATTGAAATGAATGGGACATTTTTCAAAGTTCCACAACTCACACATTTTTCATCCGATTCAAACTGTTCCAACTTCAAAATATTCAGCCTGTTCAAAATTGTGTGCTCCCCTCCAACAATTAAAAAAAATAAATTCCCGGATTTCCAATAATTCCCAGTTTTCAGGGACATTTTCCCCATTCAAAATGAATTGGCCATTTTTCAGACTTTCACCATTCCCACATTTTTCAACCGATTAAAACCATTCCACCTTCAACACATTCAACTCATCCTGGACATTCAAACTACCAGTTTTCCACATTCAACACATTTCCAGGAATTCTCGTTTTTTGGTTACTTATTTCCACCCTTCTTAAGTTCGACTACTCCTTTCACATTTTTTAACTGTTCCACCATCAAAACACTCATATTCAGGAAAAAAACCAAGTTGGTTAAGGAACTAGAAAAATTCCCGGTTTTCACGAAATTCCCGGAATTTCTCAATTAAAAACTGTTACAAATTCAACATTTCTTGACCGATTTAAACAATTCCAACACCAATCAATTCAGCTCATTCAGGACATTCATGTTCCTAATCCTTTAAAAAAAAAATCCGCTTTTCCCAAATTTCCAGGAAGTTCCCATTGAAATGAATGGGACATTTTTCAAAGTTCCACAACTCACACATTTTTCATCCGATTCAAACTGTTCCAACTTCAAAATATTCAGCCTGTTCAAAATTGTGTGCTCCCCTCCAACAATTAAAAAAAATAAATTCCCGGATTTCCAACAATTCCCAGTTTTCAGGGACATTTTCCCCATTCAAAATGAATTGGCCATTTTTCAGACTTTCACCATTCCCACATTTTTCAACCGATTAAAACCATTCCACCTTCAACACATTCAACTCATCCTGGACATTCAAACTACCAGTTTTCCACATTCAACACATTTCCAGGAATTCTCGTTTTTTGGTTACCTATTTCCACCCTTCTTAAGTTTGACTACTCTTTACACATTTTTCAACCGTTCCACCATCAAAACACTCCTCATATTCAGGACAAAAACCAAGTTGGTTAAGGAACTAGAAAAATTCCCTGTTTTCACAAAATTCCCGGAATTTCTCAATTAAAAACTGTTACAAATTCAACATTTCTTGACTGATTTAAACAATTCCAACACCAACCAATTCAGCTCATTCAGGACATTCATGCTCCTAATCCTTTTTTTTTTTTAAATCCTGCTTTTCCCAAATTTTTCAAATTTCCAGGAAGTTTCCATTGAAATTAACGAGACATTTTTCCAAGTTGCACAATTCCCACATTTTTCAACCTATTCAAACCATTCCAACATCAACACATTCCACTCATCCTGGACCTTCAAACTACCAGTTTTCCACATTCAACAAATTTCCAGGAATTCTAATTTTTTGGTAACCAATTTCCACCCTTCTTAAGTTCGACTACTCCTTTTACATTTTTCAACCCATTTCACCCGTTCCCCCATCAAAACACTCATATTCAGGACAAAAACCAAGTTGGTTAAGGAAGTAGAAAAATTCCCGGTTTTCACAAAATTCCCGGAATTTCTCAATTAAAAACTGTTACAAATTCAACATTTCTTGACCGATTTAAACAATTCCAACACCAACTAATTCAGCTCATTCAGGACATTCATGCTCCTAATCATTTTTTTTTTTAAATCCCGCTTTTCTCAAAATGTTCACATTTCCAGGAAGTTCCCATTGAAATTAATGGGACATTTTTCCAAGTTGCACAATTCCCACATTTTTCAACCTATTCAAACCATTCTGACATCAACACATTCCACTCATCCTGGACATTCAAACTACCAGTTTTCCACATTCAACACATTTCCAGGAATTCTCGTTTTTTGGTTACCTATTTCCACCCTTCTTAAGTTTGACTACTCCTTTCACATTTTTCAACAGTTCCACCATCAAAACACTCCTCATATTCAGGACAAAAACCAAGTTGGTTAAGGAACTAGAAAAATTCCCTGTTTTCACGAAATTCCCGGAATTTCTCAATTAAAAACTGTTACAAATTCAACATTTCTTGACCGATTTAAACAATTCCAACACCAACCAATTCAGCTCATTCAGGACATTCATGTTCCTAATCCTTTAAAAAAAAATCCCGCTTTTCCCAAATTTCCAGGAAGTTCCCATTGAAATGAATGGGACATTTTTCAAAGTTCCACAACTCACACATTTTTCATCCGATTCAAACTGTTCCAACTTCAAAATATTCAGCCTGTTCAAAATTGTGTGCTACTTTTCAACAATTAAAAAAAATAAATTCCCGGATTTCCAACAATTCCCAGTTTTCAGAGACATTTTCCCCATTCAAAATGAATTGGCCATTTTTCAGACTTTCACCATTCCCACATTTTTCAACCGATTAAAACCATTCCACCTTCAACACATTCAACTCATCCTGGACATTCAAACTACCAGTTTTCCACATTCAACACATTTCCAGGAATTCTCGTTTTTTGGTTACCTATTTCCACCCTTCTTAAGTTTGACTACTCCTTTCACATTTTTCAACTGTTCCACCATCAAAACACTCCTCATATTCAGGACAAAAACCAAGTTGGTTAAGGAACTAGAAAAATTCCCGGTTTTCACAAAATTCCGGAATTTCTCAATTAAAAACTGTTACTAATTTCAACATTTCTTGACCGATTTAAACAATTCCAACACCAACCAATTCAGCTCATTCAGGACATTCATGCTCCTAATCCTTTAAAAAAAAAATCCTGCTTTTCCCAAATTTTTCAAATTTCCAGGAAGTTTCCATTGAAATTAACGAGACATTTTTCCAAGTTGCACAATTCCCACATTTTTCAACCTATTCAAACCATTCCAACATCAACACATTCCACTCATCCTGGACCTTCAAACTACCAGTTTTCCACATTCAACAAATTTCCAGGAATTCTAATTTTTTGGTAACCAATTTCCACCCTTCTTAAGTTCGACTACTCCTTTCACATTTTTCAACCCATTTCACTCGTTCCACCATCAAAACACTCCTCACATTCAGGACAAAAACCAAGTTGGTTAAGGAAGTAGAAAAATTCCCGGTTTTCACAAAATTCCCGGAATTTCTCAATTAAAAACTGTTACTAATTTCAACATTTCTTGACTGATTTAAACAAATCCAACACCAACTAATTCAGCTCATTCAGGACATTCGTGCTCCTAATTATTATTATTTTTTAATCCCGCTTTTCTCAAAATGTTCACATTTCCAGGAAGTTCCCATTGAAATTAATGGGACATTTTTCCAAGTTGCACAATTCCCACATTTTTCAACCTATTCAAACCATTCTGACATCAACACATTCCACTCATCCTGGACATTCAAACTACCAGTTTTCCACATTCAACACATTTCCAGGAATTCTCGTTTTTTGGTTACTTATTTCCACCCTTCTTAAGTTCGACTACTCCTTTCACATTTTTCAACTGTTCCACCATCAAAACACTCCTCATATTCAGGACAAAAACCAAGTTGGTTAAGGAACTAGAAAAATTCCCGGTTTTCACGAAATTCCCGGAATTTCTCAATTAAAAACTGTTACAAATTCAACATTTCTTGACCGATTTAAACAATTCCAACACCAACCAATTCAGCTCATTCAGGACATTCATGTTCCTAATCCTTTAAAAAAAAATCCCGCTTTTCCCAAATTTCCAGGAAGTTCCCATTGAAATGAATGGGACATTTTCCAAAGTTCCACAACTCACACATTTTTCATCCGATTCAAACTGTTCCAACTTCAAAATATTCAGCCTGTTCAAAATTGTGTGCTCCCCTTCAACAATTAAAAAAAAAAAAATTCCCGGATTTCCAACAATTCCCAGTTTTCAGGGACATTTTCCCCATTCAAAATGAATTGGCCATTTTTCAGACTTTCACCATTCCCACATTTTTCAACCGATTAAAACCATTCCACCTTCAACACATTCAACTCATCCTGGACATTCAAACTACCAGTTTTCCACATTCAACACATTTCCAGGAATTCTAATTTTTTGGTAGCCAATTTCCACCCTTCTTAAGTTCGACTACTCCTTTCACATTTTTCAACCCATTTCACCCGTTCCACCATCAAAACACTCCTCATATTCAGGACAAAAACCAAGTTGGTTAAGGAAGTAGAAAAATTCCCGGTTTTCACAAAATTCCGGAATTTCTCAATTAAAAACTGTTACTAATTTCAACATTTCTTGACTGATTTAAACAAATCCAACACCAACTAATTCAGCTCATTCAGGACATTCATGCTCCTAATCATTTTTTTTTTTTAAATCCCGCTTTTCTCAAAATTTTCACATTTCCAGGAAGTTCCCATTGAAATTAATGGGACATTTTTCCAAGTTGCACAATTCCCACATTTTTCAACCTATTCAAACCATTCTGACATCAACACATTCCACTCATCCTGGACATTCAAACTACCAGTTTTCCACATTCAACACATTTCCAGGAATTCTCGTTTTTTGGTTACTTATTTCCACCCTTCTTAAGTTCGACTACTCCTTTCACATTTTTTAACTGTTCCACCATCAAAACACTCCTCATATTCAGGAAAAAAACCAAGTTGGTTAAGGAACTAGAAAAATTCCCGGTTTTCACGAAATTCCCGGAATTTCTCAATTAAAAACTGTTACAAATTCAACATTTCTTGACCGATTTAAACAATTCCAACACCAATCAATTCAGCTCATTCAGGACATTCATGTTCCTAATCCTTTAAAAAAAAATCCCGCTTTTCCCAAATTTCCAGGAAGTTCCCATTGAAATGAATGGGACATTTTTCAAAGTTCCACAACTCACACATTTTTCATCCGATTCAAACTGTTCCAACTTCAAAATATTCAGCCTGTTCAAAATTGTGTGCTCCCCTCCAACAATTAAAAAAAATAAATTCCCGGATTTCCAACAATTCCCAGTTTTCAGGGACATTTTCCCCATTCAAAATGAATTGGCCATTTTTCAGACTTTCACCATTCCCACATTTTTCAACCGATTAAAACCATTCCACCTTCAACACATTCAACTCATCCTGGACATTCAAACTACCAGTTTTCCACATTCAACACATTTCCAGGAATTCTCGTTTTTTGGTTACCTATTTCCACCCTTCTTAAGTTTGACTACTCCTTACACATTTTTCAACCGTTCCACCATCAAAACACTTCTCATATTCAGGACAAAAACCAAGTTGGTTAAGGAACTAGAAAAATTCCCTGTTTTCACGAAATTCCCGGAATTTCTCAATTAAAAACTGTTACAAATTCAACATTTCTTGACTGATTTAAACAATTCCAACACCAACCAATTCAGCTCATTCAGGACATTCATGTTCCTAATCCTTTAAAAAAAAATCCCGCTTTTACCAAATTTCCAGGAAGTTCCCATTGAAATGAATGGGACATTTTTCAAAGTTCCACAACTCACACATTTTTCATCCGATTCAAACTGTTCCAACTTCAAAATATTCAGCCTGTTCAAAATTGTGTGCTCCTTTTCAACAATTAAAAAAAAAAAATTCCCGGATTTCCAACAATTCCCAGTTTTCAGGGACATTTTCCCCATTCAAAATGAATTGGCCATTTTTTAGACTTTCACCATTCCCACATTTTTCAACCGATTAAAACCATTCCACCTTCAACACATTCAACTCATCCTGGACATTCAAACTACCAGTTTTCCACATTCAACACATTTCCAGGAATTCTCGTTTTTTGGTTACCTATTTCCACCCTTCTTAAGTTTGACTACTCCTTACACATTTTTCAACCGTTCCACCATCAAAACACTCCTCATATTCAGGACAAAAACCAAGTTGGTTAAGGAACTAGAAAAATTCCCTGTTTTCACGAAATTCCCGGAATTTCTCAATTAAAAACTGTTACAAATTCAACATTTCTTGACCGATTTAAACAATTCCAACACCAACCAATTCAGCTCATTCAGGACATTCATGTTCCTAATCCTTTAAAAAAAAAATCCCGCTTTTCCCAAATTTCCAGGAAGTTCCCATTGAAATGAATGGGACATTTTCCAAAGTTCCACAACTCACACATTTTTCATCCGATTCAAACTGTTCCAACTTCAAAATATTCAGCCTGTTCAAAATTGTGTGCTCCCTTTCAACAATTAAAAAAAAAAAATTCCCGGATTCCCAACAATTCCCAGTTTTCAGGGACATTTTCCCCATTCAAAATGAATTGGCCATTTTTCAGACTTTCACCATTCCCACATTTTTCAACCGATTAAAACCATTCCACCTTCAACACATTCAACTCATCCTGGACATTCAAACTACCAGTTTTCCACATTCAACACATTTCCAGGAATTCTCGTTTTTTGGTTACCTATTTCCACCCTTCTTAAGTTTGACTACTCCTTTCACATTTTTCAACAGTTCCACCATCAAAACACTCCTCATATTCAGGACAAAAACCAAGTTGGTTAAGGAACTAGAAAAATTCCCGGTTTTCACGAAATTAATGGAATTTCTCAATTAAAAACTGTTACTAATTTCAACATTTCTTGACCGATTTAAACAATTCCAACACCAACCAATTCAGCTCATTCAGGACATTCATGCTCCTAATCCTTTTTTAAAAAAAATCCTGCTTTTCCCAAATTTTTCAAATTTCCAGGAAGTTTCCATTGAAATTAACGAGACATTTTTCCAAGTTGCACAATTCCCACATTTTTCAACCTATTCAAACCATTCCAACATCAACACATTCCACTCATCCTGGACATTCAAACTACCAGTTTTCCGCATTCAACAAATTTCCAGGAATTCTAATTTTTTGGTAACCAATTTCCACCCTTCTTAAGTTCGACTACTCCTTTCACATTTTTCAACCCATTTCACCCGTTCCACCATCAAAAAACTCCTCATATTCAGGACAAAAACCAAGTTGGTTAAGGAAGTAGAAAAATTCCCGGTTTTCACAAAATTCCCGGAATTTCTCAATTAAAAACTGTTACTAATTTCAACATTTCTTGACTGATTTGAACAAATCCAACACCAACTAATTCAGCTCATTCAGGACATTCATGCTCCTAATCATTTTTTTTTTAAATCCCGCTTTTCTCAAAATTTTCACATTTCCAGGAAGTTCCCATTGAAATTAATGGGACATTTTTCCAAGTTGCACAATTCCCACATTTTTCAACCTATTCAAACCATTCCGACATCAACACATTCCACTCATCCTGGACATTCAAACTACCAGTTTTCCACATTCAACACATTTCCAGGAATTCTCGTTTTTTGGTTACTTATTTCCACCCTTCTTAAGTTCGACTACTCCTTTCACATTTTTCAACTGTTCCACCATCAAAACACTCCTCATATTCAGGACAAAAACCAAGTTGGTTAAGGAACTAGAAAAATTCCCGGTTTTCACGAAATTCCCGGAATTTCTCAATTAAAAACTGTTACAAATTCAACATTTCTTGACCGATTTAAACAATTCCAACACCAACCAATTCAGCTCATTCAGGACATTCATGTTCCTAATCCTTTAAAAAAAAAATCCCGCTTTTCCCAAATTTCCAGGAAGTTCCCATTGAAATGAATGGGACATTTTCCAAAGTTCCACAACTCACACATTTTTCATCCGATTCAAACTGTTCCAACTTCAAAATATTCAGCCTGTTCAAAATTGTGTGCTCCCTTTCAACAATTAAAAAAAATAATCCCGGATTACATACATACATCACCCCGAGTGTGACCTCTTCTATCCAAGCCGCATATTTTCTACGATGATGTCCTAATTCCGATCGCTTTGTCGACCTCAGTTACTACAGGGGAGCAGTGGGGGCGCTCCTGGTCTACGACATCGCCAAGCACCTGACCTACGAGAACGTGGAGCGCTGGCTGAAGGAGCTGAGGGACCACGCTGACAACAACATCGTCATCATGCTGGTGGGCAACAAAAGCGACCTGCGCCACCTCAGGGCCGTGCCCACGGACGAGGCCCGCGCCTTCGCAGGTAGACCGTCCTCCTTCTCCGAGGCCATCCGGAGGACTGCGAAACAAAGCAGGCCCACGTTTCTGTACGTCTTTGTGGGATCAGCACTTGACTGGACTTGCCAAGTCAGCAAGTATCAATTTTAGCTGTGCGGACAAGAAACGGAGCTGTCGGTTATGGCAGCTAAATAAGGAATGGAGAACAAAGTTCATTGTAATTCAGTCCCTTAAGGTATAACAGCCAGGAACAAGCTAAGCTACGTAGCTTAACTACATTTTCCTACCGCCAAGATACTTTTTTAACGAGTAGCTTTTCCTGTAGCTTAGCTACTTTTAGAGCCATGTAGCGAGGTAGCTTGCGTCAAAGCTACAAAGAGAGAAAATGGACTGTGAATCCAAATACAGTCTATTATACAGCATTATTCACATGTAAATAATATAAACAGTCTATTATACAGCATTATTCACATGTGAATAATATAAATACAGTCTATTGTACAGCATTATTCACATGTGAGTAAGATAAATACAGTCTATTATACAGCATTATTCACATGTGAATAATATAAATACAGTCTATTATACAGCATTATTCACATGTGAATAATACAAATAGTCTATTATACAGCATTATTCACATGTGAATAATATAAATACAGTCTATTATACAGCATTATTCACATGTGAATAATATAAATACAGTCTATTATACAGCATTATTCACATGTGAATAATATAAATACAGTCTATTATACAGCATTATTCACATGTGAATAATATAAATACAGTCTATTATACAGCATTATTCACATGTGAATAATATAAATACAGTCTATTATACAGCATTATTCACATGTGAATAATATAAATACAGTCTATTATACAGCATTATTCACATGTGAATAATATAAGTACAGTCTACTATACAGCATTATTCACATGTGAATAATATGAATACAGTCTATTATACAGCATTATTCACATGTGAATAATGTACTGTAAATACAGTCTATTATACAGCATTATTCACATGTGAATAATATAAATACAGTCTATTATACAGCATTATTCACATGTGACTAATATTAATACAGTCTATTATACAGCATTATTCACATGTGAATAATATACTGTAAATACAGTCTATTATACAGCATTATTCACATGTGAATAATATACTGTAAATACAGTCTATTATACAGCATTATTCACATGTGAATAATATAAATACAGTCTATTATACAGCATTATTCACATGTGAATAATATACTGTAAATACAGTCTATTATACAGCATTATTCACATGTGAATAATATAAAAACAGTCTATTATACAGCATTATTCACATGTGAATAATATTAATACAGTCTACTATACAGCATTATTCATATGTGAATAATATTAATACAGTCTATTATAAAGCATTATTCACATGTGAATAATATAAATACAGTCCATTATACAGCATTATTCACATGTGAATAATATAAAAACAGTCTATTATACAGCATTATTCACATGTGAATAATATTAATACAGTCTATTATACAGCATTATTCATATGTGAATAATATTAATACAGTCTATTATAAAGCATTATTCACATGTGAATAATATAAATACAGTCTATTATACAGCATTATTCACATGTGAATAATATAAATACAGTCTATTATACAGCATTATTCACATGTGAATAATATTAATACAGTCTATTATACAGCATTATTCACATGTGAATAATATTAATACAGTCTATTATACAGCATTATTCACATGTGAATAATATACTGTAAATACAGTCTATTATACAGCATTATTCACATGTGAATAATATAAATAGTCTATTATACAGCATTATTCACATGTGAATAATATTAATACAGTCTATTATACAGCATTATTCATATGTGAATAATATTAATACAGTCTATTATAAAGCATTATTCACATGTGAATAATATAAATACAGTCTATTATACAGCATTATTCACATGTGAATAATATAAATACAGTCTATTATACAGCATTATTCACATGTGAATAATATTAATACAGTCTATTATACAGCATTATTCACATGTGAATAATATTAATACAGTCTATTATACAGCATTATTCACATGTGAATAATATACTGTAAATACAGTCTATTATACAGCATTATTCACATGTGAATAATATACTGTAAATACAGTCTATTATACAGCATTATTCACATGTGAATAATATAAATACAGTCTATTATACAGCATTATTCACATGTGAATAAGATTAATACAGTCTATTATACAGCATTATTCACATGTGAATAATATACTGTAAATACAGTCTATTATACAGCATTATTCACATGTGAATAATATACTGTAAATACAGTCTATTATACAGCATTATTCACATGTGAATAATATAAATACAGTCTATTATACAGCATTATTCACATGTGAATAATATTAATACAGTCTATTATACAGCATTATTCACATGTGAATAATATAAATACAGTCTATTATACAGCATTATTCAAATGTGAGTAATATAAATACAGTCTATTATACAGCATTATTCACATGTGAATAATATAAATACAGTCTACTATACAGCATTATTCACATGTGAATAATGTACTGTAAATACAGTCTATTATACAGCATTATTCACATGTGAATAATATAAATACAGTCTTTTATACAGCATTATTCACATGTGACTAATATTAATACAGTCTATTATACAGCATTATTCACATGTGAATAATATACTGTAAATACAGTCTATTATACAGCATTATTCACATGTGAATAATATACTGTAAATACAGTCTATTATACAGCATTATTCACATGTGAATAATATAAATACAGTCTATTATACAGCATTATTCACATGTGAATAATATACTGTAAATACAGTCTATTATACAGCATTATTCACATGTGAATAATATAAATACAGTCTATTATACAGCATTATTCACATGTGAATAATATAAATACAGTCTATTATACAGCATTATTCACATGTGAATAAGATTAATAGTCTATTATACAGCATTATTCACATGTGAATAATATACTGTAAATACAGTCTATTATACAGCATTATTCACATGTGAATAATATAAATACAGTCTATTATACAGCATTATTCACATGTGAATAATATTAATACAGTCTATTATACAGCATTATTCATATGTGAATAATATTAATACAGTCTATTATAAAGCATTATTCACATGTGAATAATATAAATACAGTCTATTATACAGCATTATTCACATGTGAATAATATAAATACATTCTATTATACAGCATTATTCACATGTGAATAATATTAATACAGTCTATTATACAGCATTATTCACATGTGAATAATATTAATACAGTCTATTATACAGCATTATTCACATGTGAATAATATACTGTAAATACAGTCTATTATACAGCATTATTCACATGTGAATAATATACTGTAAATACAGTCTATTATACAGCATTATTCACATGTGAATAATATAAATACAGTCTATTATACAGCATTATTCACATGTGAATAAGATTAATACAGTCTATTATACAGCATTATTCACATGTGAATAATATAAATACAGTCTATTATACAGCATTATTCACATGTGAATAAGATTAATACAGTCTATTATACAGCATTATTCACATGTGAATAATATACTGTAAATACAGTCTATTATACAGCATTATTCACATGTGAATAATATAAATACAGTCTATTATACAGCATTATTCACATGTGAATAATATTAATACAGTCTATTATACAGCATTATTCACATGTGAATAATATAAATACAGTCTATTATACAGCATTATTCAAATGTGAGTAATATAAATACAGTCTATTATACAGCATTATTCACATGTGAATAATATAAATACAGTCTACTATACAGCATTATTCACATGTGAATAATGTACTGTAAATACAGTCTATTATACAGCATTATTCACATGTGAATAATATAAATACAGTCTATTATACAGCATTATTCACATGTGACTAATATTAATACAGTCTATTATACAGCATTATTCACATGTGAATAATATACTGTAAATACAGTCTATTATACAGCATTATTCACATGTGAATAATATACTGTAAATACAGTCTATTATACAGCATTATTCACATGTGAATAATATAAATACAGTCTATTATACAGCATTATTCACATGTGAATAATATACTGTAAATACAGTCTATTATACAGCATTATTCACATGTGAATAATATAAATACAGTCTATTATACAGCATTATTCACATGTGAATAAGATTAATACAGTCTATTATACAGCATTATTCACATGTGAATAATATACTGTAAATACAGTCTATTATACAGCATTATTCACATGTGAATAATATAAATACAGTCTATTATACAGCATTATTCACATGTGAATAATATTAATACAGTCTATTATACAGCATTATTCACATGTGAATAATATAAATACAGTCTATTATACATTCAAGTACAGTCAAAAAGGAACATATGCATTATAAAGTCTGATGGCTGTCGGTATGAAGGACTTCCTGTGTCGTTCCGTGTTGCAATTGTGTTTTAGCCTAGATTCACAGTCCATTTTCTCTCTTTGTAGCTTTGATGTAAGCTACCTCGCTACATGGCTCTAAAAGTAGCTAAGCTACAGGAAAATGTAGTTAAGCTACGTAGCTTAGCTACATGTAGCTTGTTACTGGCTGCTATACCTTAAGGGACTGAATTGTCGTGGTGTACAATGAACTTTGTACTCCTGATAGACGTCCATTCCTTATTAAGGCGGGTCGTCGAAACCAGGAAGTCAAATCATAACAGACACTCATGTCACATGACCACGAGGGAGTCAGAGACAGAGGGACGCTTCAAGCTGACCACTCAGAAGAAAAAAAATACCGTATATATATATATATATTAGTGGTAAGGGGAATAATCGATTTAGATGCTTCGCAATTCGAACAGGGACGACTATAAAATTGATTAGTAGATGCCGATAATCAATTTATTTATTGTAAATCAACTAATGCAGACCATTCCAAAATGTAACTGACTGCAGCGAGTCACCTCACCGAGAGATCCGACCAGCTTTTATTTTGGAGCACTTATGTTGCGGTTTCTAACACATTTCCATTAATTTAATAAATGTGGGAATTCATTTAACTGTTTCTTATTACAAAAGCACACTAAGTGTGGTGAAATTAACCTCTGCATTTGATCCATCCCCTTGTTCACCCCCTGGGAGGTGAGGGGAGCAGTGAGCAGCAGCAGTGGCCGCACCCGGGAATCATTTTGGAGATTTAACCCCCAATTCCAACCCTTGATGCTGAGTGCCAAGCAGTATATATATATATATATATATACACATATATACATATATATATTATATATATATATATATATATATACATACATACATACATTATATATATATATATATATATATATATATACATACATACATACAGGTAAAAGCCAGTAAATTAGAATATTTTGAAAAACTTGATTTATTTCAGTAATTGCATTCAAAAGGTGTAACTTGTACATTATATTTATTCATTGCACACAGACTGATGCATTCAAATGTTTATTTCATTTAATTTTGATGATTTGAAGTGGCAACAAATGAAAATCCAAAATTCCGTGTGTCACAAAATTAGAATATTACTTAAGGCTAATACAAAAAAGGGATTTTTAGAAATGTTGGCCAACTGAAAAGTATGAAAATGAAAAATATGAGCATGTACAATACTCAATACTTGGTTGGAGCTCCTTTTGCCTCTATTACTGCGTTAATGCGGCGTGGCATGGAGTCGATGAGTTTCTGGCACTGCTCAGGTGTTATGAGAGCCCAGGTTGCTCTGATAGTGGCCTTCAACTCTTCTGCGTTTTTGGGTCTGGCATTCTGCATCTTCCTTTTCACAATACCCCACAGATTTTCTATGGGGCTAAGGTCAGGGGAGTTGGCGGGCCAATTTAGAACAGAAATACCATGGTCCGTAAACCAGGCACGGGTAGATTTTGCGCTGTGTGCAGGCGCCAAGTCCTGTTGGAACTTGAAATCTCCATCTCCATAGAGCAGGTCAGCAGCAGGAAGCATGAAGTGCTCTAAAACTTGCTGGTAGACGGCTGCGTTGACCCTGGATCTCAGGAAACAGAGTGGACCGACACCAGCAGATGACATGGCACCCCAAACCATCACTGATGGTGGAAACTTTACACTAGACTTCAGGCAACGTGGATCCTGTGCCTCTCCTGTCTTCCTCCAGACTCTGGGACCTCGATTTCCAAAGGAAATGCAAAATTTGCATGGTTGGGTGATGGTTTGGGGTGCCATGTCATCTACTGGTGTCGGTCCACTCTGTTTCCTGAGATCCAGGGTCAACGCAGCCGTCTACCAGCAAGTTTTAGAGCACTTCATGCTTCCTGCTGCTGACCTGCTCTATGGAGATGGAGATTTCAAGTTCCAACAGGACTTGGCGCCTGCACACAGCGCAAAATCTACCCATGCCTGGTTTACGGACCATGGTATTTCTGTTCTAAATTGGCCCGCCAACTCCCCTGACCTTAGCCCCATAGAAAATCTGTAGGGTATTGTGAAAAGGAAGATGCAGAATGCCAGACCCAAAAACGCAGAAGAGTTGAAGGCCACTATCAGAGCAACCTGGGCTCTCATAACACCTGAGCAGTGCCAGAAACTCATCGACTCCATGCCACGCCGCATTAACGCAGTAATTGAGGCAAAAGGAGCTCCAACCAAGTATTGAGTATTGTACATGCTCATATTTTTCATTTTCATACTTTTCAGTTGGCCAACATTTCTAAAAATCCCTTTTTTGTATTAGCCTTACACAATATTCTAATTTTGTGACACACGGAATTTTGGATTTTCATTTGTTGCCACTTCAAATCATCAAAATTAAATGAAATAAACATTTGAATGCATCAGTCTGTGTGCAATGAATAAATATAATGTACAAGTTACACCTTTTGAATGCAATTACTGAAATAAATCAAGTTTTTCAAAATATTCTAATTTACTGGCTTTTACCTGTACATTTCCATAGTTTAGTTAGCTGAGGTATATAATGTACAGTGTATTTTGTCAACAACTGTATGTGTGTAAAATATTTCTTGTGCTGAGCGATCATAAAACGGCTGCAAAAGACGCACTGGCTGAGGCTCGCCTCCTGCACCCCAGCCGTAGAATTGTTATATCAACTAAAGCCCACACTTAAACTTTCCACGTGCAAGATTGAATCTATTTAAAAAAAGTATTTCATAAGAAGCCAAAAAGTGCAAAAACAATAATGTTGGTGTTGGAGGAGTTGTGAATGACTGCAGGGCCACAACATTAGGTACACCTGCAGACTGCAGGTGTACCTAATTCACAACTCCTCCAACACGAACATTATTGTTTTTGCACTTTTTGGCTTCTTATTAAATAACTTTTGTAACCTATTTTCATGGGCTTTCCTCTTTGTGATGTTAAGTTCCTGTTATGCGCTGTTATACAGTATATGCCTTGAGCTCTTATTTTGAAGGCGCTAAGAGCGGAAGTGATGTCACGTTGCGGAGGTTTTTGAAAGAAGGTAAATAAAGTGGTCCTCGTGTAAACTGGAGCCTCCGTGTTTGTTATTTTGTAGTTTCATACAGTATAGGCGACATTTATAAACCCTCGGTTACACTTTTTTAAATAGATTCAATCTTGCACGTGGAAAGTTTAAGTGAGGGCTTTAGTTGCGGCGCATGGACTTAATTTCTAAGTAAAGGTAAGACCATAATAACGTTTTTTTTTATTAAATGTGCTTTTTTGTGTGCTACAGTTTGTATGTGTAAAGTTAAAGTTAAGTTAAAGTACCAATGATTGTCACACACACACTAGGTGTAATGAAATTTGTCCTCTGCATTTGACCCATCCCCTTGATCACCCCCTGGGAGGTGAGGGGAGCAGTGGGCAGCAGCGGCGCCGCGCCTGGGAATCATTTTTGGTGATTTAACCCCCAATTCCAAGCCTTGATGCTGAGTGCCAAGCAGGGAAGAATGCTGGTATGAGCTTTTAAACATAACCCGTTAACTGCTGCCAATCAAATGGTGAATAAGATACTCTTTAGGGTTCATATGTTTGTAAATCTGACTGTGATGAATTCAGTGCCTCACCAGCCATCAACCTCACCGCACGTCACTGATATATATATATATACATACATATATACACACACGTTAGGTCAGGAAAAAACACAGAGGCTATATCATCCCTACAAGCCTGTTTCACGGGTTTCCCTGCTCGTCAGGGGATTTTATTTCGAGCAGCGAAACCTGCGAAACAGGCTTGTAGGGATGATATTGCCTCTGTATTTTTTCCTGACCTAACGTATATTCCGCTCTACCCCGGTATTGAGCACTGTCTCACGGATAGACCACAGAAACCTCCACTAATATATATATATATATATATATATATATATATATATATATATATATATATATATATATATATATATATATATATATATATATACATACATATATACATATATATGTGTGGGAAAAAAATCACAAGACTATTTCATCTCTACAGGCCTGTTTCATGAGGGGGGGTACCCTCAATCATCAGGAGATTTTAATGGGAGCATTCGCATACCATGGTTTATATAGGGCACAGAGTGGGTGGGTACAGGCTGGCCTAGGGGCGTGGTGATTGGCTCATGTGTTACCTAGGAGGTGTTTCCGTCTATGGCGGCATGTTGTTACAATTTCGCTGCGCTTGTTGAGGGATGACAGGTCTGGACGGTAAATAATAAACAGTTTCTCTTTCAAGCATAGGTTGCATCTTTTATTACCACTATTGTAAGGTGTGCTGGATGCAAGAATTTGCCATGTTATTGAATATTCAACATTATTGTCTTTGAGGTCCCAAATGTGTTTGCTGAGTTCTGTGGTATTTCGCAGGTTTTTGTTCCTGAAAGAAGCCTTGTGATTGTTCCATCTGGTTTTGAATTCTCCCTCGGTTAATCCTACATATGTGTCGGATGTGTTAATGTCCTTGCGTATTACCTTAGATTGGTAGACAACTGATGTTTGTAAGCACCCCCCGTTGAGAGGGCAATCAGGTTTCTTTCGACAGTTACACCCTTTGTTGGTTTTGGAGTCGCTCTGTCTGGGGGCCGACGGCTCATTTGCAATTGTTTTGTTGTGGTTTGAGATGATTTGTCGTATATTGTTCATGCAGCTGTAGCTCAATTTAATGTTGTTCTTGTTGAATACTTTTCTTAGGGTGTTGTCTTTGGGAAAGTGTTTGTCAATCAGATTGAGGAATTTGTGTCCAATGTTCGTTGAGACGTTTTTGCTGTATGGGGGGTTGTACCAGATGATGTCGTTTCGTTTTCTGTTCTTTTTTGGCTGGTTTTCTGGCGTGGGTTCATAGGTGAGGGTGAAATTGTATCCGCTTTCATCAAGGGCTTTTTGGTACGGGGGGGTTGCTTGGTCAAATTCAGCTTTGCTAGATGACAGCATCGATAGCCTTTTATTGATTCCGGTAGGTATTCTTTTCGTGGTGGTGGGTGGGTGGTTGCTGTCATGGTGCACGTATTGGAGTGTTGTGTTGGGTTTCGTGAATGGTTGGTAGCTGTTATTTCTCAGGTTGAAAGTGACGTCAAGGAAGTTGACGGTTTGCTTGTTGGCTTATATATATATATATATTTATTAACTTTTAACTTTAATATATGTATATATACACATCTATATGCTTTTAATCAAACTTAATTCTAATAATTATATATATATATATATATATATATATATATATATATATATATATATATATATATATATATATTTGACATTCATGAAAAAAGTGTTAAAAATTGTTTAATTATGCTATTTAAATATTGTTACTTTGCAATTAAAAAAAATATTGAACAATTTATTTACTTTCCCAGAGGATCTGAATGATGCAAATATTTTGTCATAATATTCCAAAGTTTTCAGTGGGGAAACAACTTAAATGTTGTTGTATTTGAACATGTTTTGTTGAGAAAAATAAAAATTTAAACATTTTTAAAAAAGGGGGGAAAAAAAGGAAGAAAAAAAAAGAGAAAACAAAAAGGAAAAAAAGAAAAGAGAAAAAAAATAAATAAATAAAAGAACATGTTTTGTTCAAGAGACATAGTTGGGACACAAAGTTACATAAATGTGTAAGAAATAGAATCTTTTTTTTTAACACACCGATGACAAAAATCAATCTTTTTTTTTTAATTTATCTGAAACGAGTTTTAGTCTTTTCCTTTTTAAATAAAAGTTACATTTAATTGAATGCACGTTTTGTACCTAAACAAAATCATTTGTTCAATAATTGACGTTTTTGGAGCAAAAAAAAACATTTTAATTTCCTCATCAAACCATAGCTCCTGAGCCAGGAACAGACCCCACTACCACTATTTACCAGGCCAGCCCTCACGCTACACCATCGTTTGCCTTTATATCATTTTCAGTGGCTGAGCAGGAAGAGGCTAGGAATTTTAGTGGTGAAATTTGTCTTTTTTTAAATTTTTTAAATCAAATTTCAACTCCATTGAATGCAGGTTTTTGTACCAAAACGAAAACAATTGTTCAATAATTGATGTTTTTAAGAGCAAAATAAAAATGTTAACTTCCTAACTAGAAAATTCCCGCGTATCTCTGGCTGGGGGTCGCCAGAAGCCGCCGTACTTATTAGATGGTCTACATCCGTGAGTTTTAGGTGTAACTGTACAAAACGAGCCACAGAGCTAGCCTAAAACAGTGGCATGTTTACATAAAAATGCTAACACTTAGCATGTGTGCTAATGATAGCATGATAACAGTCAGCATGTTTCATATACCAGGTTATACGACTCAAAAGTGTATGGCTGCGGAAATAGAAAACAAAAAGTGTAAAAGTAGATGAAAAAGTTAGCAAGCCAAAGTTAGCTTGCTAGCATGCTATCGTTTGCATGCTAACAGTTAACAAGTGTCACATACCAAGTTATGACTCCGGGCTAAATGAGACGTTAAGCACCGAGCTACGTGAAAGAATAGCTGAGCTACAAGAGGAGGTAATCTTTCTGGAAATATCCGCCATTATAAAAAGGTGCGTACCCATTCTATTGGGCCATTTTTTTGTTTATTCGTGAATAACGTCGCCGTGGTAACAAGAAATGCTCACAATTTAAATTCCCCCCCGTCGGCGCGAACGAGACCTTTCCGACGGTATAACATATGTGGGGTTTCAATGGCCGGATTGTCGTGTATTAGACATAATAGAAACGTGCGGAACAAGAATAATAAAGCTGGACAGGACAAAAAGTAATAATAAAAAAAATAAACAAATAAATAAATAAATAAATAAATAAACCATAGCCTCCTGAGCCAGGAACAGATCCCACTACCACCATTTACCAGCCCAGCACTCACACTCCACACCAACGTTTGCCTTTATATTATTTTCAGTGGCGGAGCAGGAAGAGGCTAGGCATTTTAGTCGTCAAATTCTCCGTTAATTAACATTTGACACATTTCGGCAGGGGAGCCCGTGAATATAACATTTCCAAAGTATTCAAATAGTTATTTTTATGGCAAAAGTCCAACTTTGGGCAGCAGGAAACGAATGCTATTTTTCAGTGTGCAAGGTTTAAATGAACCTTTCAAATCGTATTTATTAAATCTAGAGATGTCCGATAATGGCTGTTTTGCCGATATCCGATATTGTCCAACTCTTAATTACCGATTCCGATATCAACCGATACCAATATATACAGTGGTGGAATTAACACATTATTGTGCCTAATTTTGTTGTGACGCCCCACTGGATGCATTAAAGGTTTTCCAAAATAAATCGACTCAAGTTATGGAAAAAAAATGCCAACATGGCACTGCCATATTTATTATTGAAGTCTCAAAGTGCTTTTTTTTTTTTTTTTAACATGCCTCAAAACAGCAGCTTGGAATTTGGGACATGCTCTCCCTGAGATAATCCTGATACCCACTACAACTATGGGAGAGAGAGCATGAGGAGGTTGAGGTAATAATAATAATAATAATAGATTTTATTTGTAAAAAAGCACTTCACATTGAGTAAACAACCTCAAAGTGCTACAGTGTATTAAAAAAATAAAAAATAAATAAAAAGATAATAAAAAAATTTAAAAAAATTAAAACTAAAATAGCCAAAACTAGTATGCATATATCTAAAAAAAAAGGCTTTTTAAAAATTTTTTTTTTTTTAAAAACATTTTTAAAATAAAGGGTTTTTAAGCCTTTTTTAAAAGCATCCACAGTCTGTGGTGCCTTCAGGTGGTCAGGGAGAGCGTTCCACAGACTGGGTGGGTGGGGTTGAGGTAATAATAATAATAATAATAATAATAGATTTTATTTGTAAAAAAGCACTTCATATTGAGTAAACAACCTCAAAGTGCTACAGTGTATTAAAAAAAATAAATAAATAAAAAGATAATAAAAAATAAAAATAAAATTAAAACTAAAATAGCCAAAACTAGTATGCATATATCTAAAAAAAAAAGGCTTTTTTTAAAAAACATTTTTAAAATAAAGGGTTTTTAAGCCTTTTTTAAAAGCATCCACAGTCTGTGGTGCCTTCAGGTGGTCAGGGAGAGCGTTCCACAGACTGGGTGGGCGGGGTTGAGGTAATAATAATAATAATAATAATAATAATAATAGATTTTATTTGTAAAAAGCACTTCATATTGAGTAAACAACCTCAAAGTGCTACAGTGTATTAAAAAAAATAAAAAGATAATAAAAAAAATAAAAAATAAAAAAAATAAAATAGCCAAAACTAGTATGCATATATCTAAAAAAAAAAAGGCTTTTTAAAAAAAACATTTTTAAAATAAAGGGTTTTTAAGCCTTTTTTAAAAGCATCCACAGTCTGTGGTGCCTTCAGGTGGTCAGGGAGAGCGTTCCACAGACTGGGTGGGCGGGGTTGAGGTAATAATAATAATAATAATAATAGATTTTATTTGTAAAAAGCACTTCATATTGAGTAAACAACCTCAAAGTGCTACAGTGTATTAAAAAAAATAAAAAAATAATAAAAAATTTAAAAAAATTAAAACTAAAATAGCCAAAACTAGTATGCATATATCTAAAAAAAAAAAAGGCTTTTTAAAAAAAAAAAAACATTTTTAAAATAAAGGGTTTTTAAGCCTTTTTTAAAAGCATCCACAGTCTGTGGTGCCTTCAGGTGGTCAGGGAGAGCGTTCCACAGACTGGGTGGGCGGGGTTGAGGTAGTAATAATAATAATAATAATAGATTTTATTTGTAAAAAGCACTTCATATTGAGTAAACAACCTCAAAGTGCTACAGTGTATTAAAAAAAATAAAAAAATAAAAAGATAATAAAAATTTTTTAAAAATTTAAACTAAAATAGCCAAAACTAGTATGCATATATCTAAAAAAAAAAGGCTTTTTTTTAAAAAACATTTTTAAAATAAAGAGTTTTTAAGCCTTTTTTTAAAAGCATCCACAGTCTGTGGTGCCTCCAGGTGGTCAGGGAGAGCGTTCCACAGACTGGGTGGGCGGGGTTGAGATAATAATAATAATAATAATAGATTTTATTTGTAAAAAGCACTTCATATTGAGTAAACAACCTCAAAGTGCTACAGTGTATTAAAAAAAATAAAAAAATAAAAAGATAATACAAAATTTAAAAAAATTAAAATTAAAATAGCCAAAACTAGTATGCATATATCTAAAAAAAGAAAAGAAAAAAAAAAGGCTTTTTTTTTTAAAAAACATTTTTAAAATAAAGGGTTTTTAAGCCTTTTTTAAAAACATCCACAGTCTGTGGTGCCTTCAGGTGGTCAGGGAGAGCGTTCCACAGACTGGGTGGGCGGGGTTGAGGTAATAATAATAATAATAATAATAATAATAGATTTTATTTGTAAAAAGCACTTCATATTGAGTAAACAACCTCAAAGTGCTACAGTGTATTAAAAAAAAGAAAAAAGATAATAAAAAAATTAAAAAAATTCAAACTAAAATAGCCAAAACTAGTATGCATATATCTATATATAAAAAAAAAAAGGCTTTTTTTTTTTAAAAACATTTTTAAAATAAAGGGTTTTTAAGCCTTTTTTAAAAGCATCCACAGTCTGTGGTGCCTTCAGGTGGTCAGGGAGAGCGTTTCACAGACTGGGTGGGCGGGGTTGAGGTAATAATAATAATAATAATAATATATTTTATTTGTAAAAAGCACTTCATATTGAGTAAACAACCTCAAAGTGCTACAGTGTATTAAAAAAAAATAAAAAATAAAAAGATAATAAAAAAAAAAAAAAAATTAAAACAAAAATAGCCAAAACTAGTATGCATATATCTAAAAAAAAAAGGCTTTTTTTAAAAAACATTTTTAAAATAAAGGGTTTTTAAGCCTTTTTTAAAAGCATCCACAGTCTGTGGTGCCTCCAGGTGGTCAGGGAGAGCGTTCCACAGACTGGGTGGGCGGGGTTGAGGTAATAATAATAATAATAATAATAATAGATTTTATTTGTAAAAAGCACTTCATATTGAGTAAACAACCTCAAAGTGCTACAGTGTATTAAAAAAATTAAAAAATAAAAAGATAATAAAAAATTTAAAAATTTAAAACTAAAATAGCCAAAACTAGTATGCATATATCTAAAAAAAAAAAGGCTTTTTTTAAAAAACATTTTTAAAATAAAGGGTTATTAAGCCTTTTTTAAAAGCATCCACATTCTGTGGTGCCTTCAGGTGGTCAGGGAGAGCGTTCCACAGACTGGGTGGGCGGGGTTGAGGTAATAATAATAATAATAATAATAATAATAGATTTTATTTGTAAAAAGCACTTCATATTGAGTAAACAACCTCAAAGTGCTACAGTGTATTAAAAAAAATTAAAAAATAAAGATAATAAAAAATTAAAAAAAATTAAAACTAAAATAGCCAAAACTAGTATGCATATATCTAAAAAAAAAAGGCTTTTTAAAAAAAAAAATATATATTTTTTTAAATAAAGGGTTTTTAAGCCTTTTTTAAAAGCATCCACAGTCTGTGGTGCCTTCAGGTGGTCAGGGAGAGCGTTTCACAGACTGGGTGGGCGGGGTTGAGGTAATAATAATAATAATAGTAATAATAATAATAATAATAATAGATTTTATTTGTAAAAAGCACTTCATATTGAGTAAACAACCTCAAAGTGCTACAGTGTATTAAAAAAAATAAAAAGATAATAAAAAAATAAAAAAAAATTAAAACTAAAATAGCCAAAACTAGTATGCATATATCTAAAAAAAAAAAAAGGCTTTTTTTAAAAAACATTTTTAAAATAAAGGGTTTTTAAGCCTTTTTTAAAAGCATCCACAGTCTGTGGTGCCTTCAGGTGGTCAGGGAGAGCGTTCCACAGACTGGGTGGGCGGGGTTGAGGTAATAATAATAATAATAATAATAATAATAATAGATTTTATTTGTAAAAAGCACTTCATATTGAGTAAACAACCTCAAAGTGCTACAGTGTATTAAAAAAAATAAAAAGATAATAAAAAATTTAAAAAAAATTAAAACTAAAATAGCCAAAACTAGTATGCATATATCTAAAAAAAAAAGGCTTTTTAAAATTTTTTTTTTTTTAAATAAAGGGTTTTTAAGCCTTTTTTAAAAGCATCCACAGTCTGTGGTGCCTTCAGGTGGTCAGGGAGAGCGTTCCACACACTGGGTGGGCGGGGTTGAGGTGGGGGAGTTAGTGCTGCAAGGGGTTCTGGGTATTTGTTCTGTTGTGTTTATGTTGTGTTACGGTGCGGATGTTCTCCCGAAATGTGTTTGTCATTCTTGTTTGGTGTGGGTTCACAGTGTGGCGCATATTTGTAACAGCGTTAAAGTTGTTTATACGGCCACCCTCAGTGTGACCTGTATGGCTGTTGACCAAGTATGATTGCATTCACTTGTGTGTGTGTGAAAAGCCGTAGATATTATGTAATTGGGCCGGCACGCAAAGGCAGTGCCTTTAAGGTTTATCGGCGCTCTGTACTTCTCCCTAAAAAGTCATAAATGTAACTTTTTGAAACCGATAATTTCCGATATCACATTTAAAGCATTTATCGCAAAGCATTATTTAATTTTCCCGTGCATCGGACAATATGTTTGATGTTGAAATGTGTTTTGCAGAGAAGAACAACTTGTCATTCATAGAAACTTCCGCCTTGGACTCCACAAACGTTGAAGAGGCCTTCAAGAACATCCTCACAGGTGAGCGTGTTCCGGTATCGGCACCACGCTCCAGCTGAACTGAGGTTTGTGTTCCAAACGCAGAAATCTACCGCATCGTGTCGCAGAAACAGATCGCGGAGCGATCGGCTCACGACGAGTCCCCGGGGAACAACGTGGTGGACATCAGCGTACCCCCCACCACGGACGGCCAGAGGGGGGGCAAGCTGCAGTGCTGCCAGAACCTGTAGCCCCATGACCACTGTGCGAGCGGGTTCGGAATTGGGAGTCCAGTGCTGGTACACGTCTGGCTACTTAGTCTGAATCCACACCCTTTTTGTTTTTAGGTTGTGTGATGCCACAGAAGGAATTGATTCCAAGTAGTAATCTGACCCAGTTTCAGCCCACAAGTGAGTGCAAAAACACGAGTACCTGACTCAGCAAGGATGGTGTCGTAAAGTCGCCGGTCCAGTGGCACCAGCACTCCTGTTCTTGGACTCCACTTCCTGTTCAGTCATCTCAACGAGTGGTAGTAATGCTGCTGATGCTTATTTCCTGTAAAATATATTCCTTTTTTCTTTGTTTTGGTTATTGTTTTGATAGCGTGTCTGCACACATACATTATATTAATGCCATGAAAATAAATTTTACAGTATTATGAGTCTGTGTCGCTTATTGCACACTTAGTTGCGCTTTTTGTCTTACAGCCTTCATTATTGTATTCGTGATTGTCCTTGTCAGGTTCAAACACTGATGACATCTATTAAACAAGACACGAAGCAAGGAATTAAACAGAGCCAGAAATACATTTGGCTCAATTGAGGAGAGCCGTCTGGGCTGTACTTGTCAGGACTTGGACTACGGAGTTTTTGTTTCCCCAAGATGCAAGTGAACTTGGATCGGACATGGCTTGAAGGTGGGTACATGATTTATTTATAAATTATTACTATCAAAAAGGAACAAACGAAAAGCGCGCACAATGGCGGAGGTAAAAAAAAAACTTGGCGAATGAAAACAAAACTTGCACAAAGGCAGAAACTGAACACGAAATAACAAAACACTTACTGTGGCATGGGACCGTGAACAGGGCTTGAAACGAGAGGATAGCAGGGTTAGAAAAGATATGACACCAGGACGAACAACAGAAAATGAAAAGCTTAAATAACACAGACATGATTAACAACAGGTGCGTGACTCAAAACAGGTGCGTGACATGACAGGTGAAAACTAATGGGTTGCTATGGTGACAAACAAGAGTGCATAATGAGTCCAAACGTGGAACAGGTGAAACTAATGGGTAACCATGGAAACAAGACAAGGGAGTGAAAAGCCAGAAACTAAAGAGTCAATAACTAAACAAAACATGACTAAAACAAAACATGATTACACAGACATGACAGCACTCTTGTACAGTCTCCATCACGCTCTGGCGAAAGATTGCACGCCTCCTCTTTTATTTGGACTTTCCCTGATTACATGGCAACAGCTGTTTCTAAGGGACGGGGGTTGTAAACAGCCATCGCCTTTGATTAAAACAGTTTGAAAAATTGGTTTGAAAAAAATACAACCACCATAATTAAATTAAAATTAAAATTAAAATAGGCTTTTAACACTACGTGAGTTGTGTGGTCCTCTGTTGTCCACTGTGTTTTTAAAATGTTGCTTTCTATTTACTGTTTTAATTGGTTTTACCCTTTGAAATTGTTTTTAATCATATTTATTTTATATTGTTTTTAATTGTGTTTAATATTGTTGTGCAGCACTTTGGAAACATTTTGTTGTTTAAATGCGCTATATAAATAAAGTGGATTGGATTGGATAATAAACACAGTTATATATGTAACTGAACATTAATTTTTGACACACTAGGTTAAGCAGTTACACAATCGTATTATTAATATTTTTGTTCTTTTCTTACATGGGAAAATAATTCCCAATTCCAATACCGATACCTTGTGCTAAAATTTAAGAAAGTTGTGTATTTTCAAACAATAACATAAAAAAACCCAGTAAAAATGTAAGAAAAAAGACAAAAAAAATTGGAATGTAATGAGAAAAAGCTGAAATATAATTATAATTAAACTATAATTTTGTCTTTAAATATAATATTTGTTTTTAACATTATTTTTTTAAATAAAAAATAAAATGCAAAAAAGATGCAAACTTTTCAGTATGTGGCCCTGGGTGGAAAATGTTTAATCACCCCTGATCTAAAATACTAGAAGGTCTCAAAATAGACCTAAAATATAAACAAGTTAGTTAGTTAATACAAACTAAAATAATACTAACTTATGAATTGGTTTAAAAAAATAAAACAACCAAAAGGTCTCTGGAGGGGAGTCGGGTCCTGCTTCCTCTTTGCTTTGTAGTTCTCGGGTCAGACAACATCTTTCTGTTGATTACGATACATGAAAGAAACAGAACACCTTCATGTTGCTTCCCATCCTACACAGTGGAGTTTTACAAGCCTTCTGCTTGGTAGGATTAAAGACAGCTTTTGTCCGCTCGCCGGGAACTCATTGGAACACAAAGTTTTGTGATAACTTAGATACAATTATCCACAAAATACCCCAATAATGGCAATGAAAAGTTGTTTATTTTTTGCAAATAAACAACTTAGTTGATGATCCTTTTGAATAGGATGCCACAAACTTGGCACACCTATCTTTGGGTAGTTTCACCCAGTCCTCTTTGCAGTGCCTCTCCAAGCTTCATCGGGTTGGATGGGAAATGTTGGTTTTCATCCAGGATGTCTCTGCACATTGCTGCATTCATCTTTCCCTCCATCCTGACTAGTCTCCCGGTTGGCATTCACGCCAGAGGCTTCAATCTTTGTCTCATCAGACCAGATATTTAGTTTCTCATGGTCTGAAAGTCTTTCAGGCGCATTTTGGCAATCTTTTGACTCATAAATGTCTTCCGTCTGGCCACTCTACCATACGGGTTGTCCTTCTGGAAGGTTCTCCTCTCTACACAGAGGAATGCTGCAGTTGTGACAGAGTGACCATGGTCTTGGTCACTAAGATGAATGCAGCAATGTACAGAGACATCCTGGATGAAAACCTTCCCATCCAACTTGATGGAGCTTGAGAGGTGCGGCAAAGAGGAAAGAGAGAAAGTGCCCAAAGATAGGTGTGCCAAGCTTATGGCATTGTATTCAAAAAAACTTGAGAATGGAATTACTGCCAAAGGTGTATCAACTAAGTATTTATTAAATGCTCTGACTTCTTAAGTGCATGTCATTTTTGAGTTTTTTCTTCTTTAACAAATTTGCTTAACTTTTCACATTGTCATTATGGGGTATTGTGTGTGGAATTTTGAGGACAAAAATGAATTGAAACGAATTGAAGTCTTGTACCTCACTTCCTGGACACAACATAGAGGGATAAGGATGAGTCAGAGAGGTGTTTGAGAGTGATGGGTACATTACCCCTCAGTGAGTGCGTGGCACACTCACTGGCTGTATTGAAATTTGCCATTCATAACAACACCATCTGCTGTATTTTGAAAGTCTCTACAGTTGGCCTGTAAACAAAATGAATAGTTAGCAAAAGAAAGGAAATGCAAAACATGCAACTATCAGTTACTGAGCCAAATAGTAAACAGGGAAATTATATTTACCTCGTTTGTCCGAATGGGAACAAAACGATCCCAGACTCCAACTTCTTCCACTTTGTGGCGCCAGAAGGTCGAGGTATCAAAAGGACACAGTATCACTGCTCGTGCTTCATGATGCTTTCAGTATCACTTGAAACTTTTAACATGTTAAATAATGTGGTGAATATGTAATATGTACAATATATATATATATATATATATATATATAATGTAGTAACAGACACCTTCATAACAATATGTAATATGTACAATATACACACTGCAAGTATGTATATAATGTAGTAACAGACACCTTCATAACAATATGTAATATGTACAATATACACACTGAGTATATATATAATGTAGTAACAGACACCTTCATAATATGTAATATGTACAATATACACACTGCAAGTATATATATAATGTAGTAACAGACACCTTCATAACAATATGGAATATGTACAATATACACATTGCAAGTGTATACTGTATATAATGTAGTAACAGACACCTTCATAACAATATGTAATATGTACACACTGAGTATATATATAATGTAGTAACAGACACCTTCATAATATGTAATATGTACAATATACACACTGCAAGTATATATATAATGTAGTAACAGACACCTTCATAATATGTAATATGTACAATATACACACTGCAAGTATATATATAATGTAGTAACAGACACCTTCATAACAATATGGAATATGTACAATATACACATTGCAAGTGTATACTGTATATAATGTAGTAACAGACGCCTTCATAACAATATGTAATATGTACAATAACAAGTATATATATAATGTAGTAACAGACGCCTTCATAACAATATGTAATATGTACAATATACACACTGCAAGTATATATATAATGTAGTGACAGACGCCTTCATAACAATATGTAATATGTACAATATACACTGCAAGTATATATATAATGTAGTAACAGACACCTTCATATGTAATATGTACAATATACACACTGCAAGTATATATATAATGTAGTAACAGACACCTTCATAATATGTAATATGTACAATATACACACTGCAAGTATATATATAATGTAGTAACAGACACCTTCATAACAATATGTACAATATACACACTGCAAGTATATATATAATGTAGTAACAGACACCTTCATATGTAATATGTACAATATACACACTGCAAGTATATATATAATGTAGTAACAGACACCTTCATAACAATATGTAATATGTACAATATACACACTGCAAGTATATATATAATGTAGTAACAGACACTTTCATAACAATATGTAATATGTACAATATACACACTGCAAGTATATATATATAACGTAGTAACAGACACCATAACAATATGTAATATGTACAATATACACACTGCAAGTATATATATATAATGTAGTAACAGACACCTTCATATGTAATATGTACAATATACACACTGCAAGTATATATATATATTGTAGTAACAGACACCTTCATAATATGTAATATGTACAATATACACACTGCAAGTATATATATAATGTAGTATCAGACACATTCATAATATGTAATATGTACAATATACACACTGCAAGTATATATATAATGTAGTAACAGACACCTTCATAACAATATGTAATATGTACAATATACACACTGCAAGTATACATATAATGTAGTAACAGACACCTTCATAACAATATGTAATATGTACAATATTTACCGTATTTTGATCATTTCCGGGATGGACTTCTTCTGCCCATTGATTTCCGTTTTCATAGCAGCGCATGTTTGACTTCTGAAAACATGTGTGTTCCTACTTTCGGAATCAAACAGGAGTGTGTTTTCCAATCATGTCAGACTTGGTAAAAGACAACACAAACGACCGTTTTTGGACAAATGAGGATTCACATCCTTATCTTTTTGAAGCTGAATATACGGAGGATGAACTGTTGCTTATAGAATCGAGCACGAAGGAAGAGTGACGGTAGAGCAGACGGAAGCCGGGAGAGGGGAATGCAAGTCATTTTGACGCTATAAATATGGAATTTGGAAACAAGCTATTTCGACATAAATGGAGTGCTTACCCAAAATCACCTGGGAACGTCCCCGGCCAGCTGGACCAGACGAACAACTGTCCATGGAGTGAGTCACTTTAATATTGATCATGATAGTGAAGTGACGTCATGTGTGTTATTACAACTACAGTACATACACTGTCTGGCTAGCTGTCAAAAATGTTCCTCCGCTTATGAAGAGCGAGCAAGTGGAGGTTTTCTCATTCAAAGTGTGGAGGCCTGTTAAAAAAGGGCAAACGTACTGAGTTTAAATGCAACTCAATGAAACCATACACATCTGCAGGGGGAGTCACAACATCAAAGTACAGTATATTCATACAGCAATAACAAAATGTACTGTGTATGTGTCAAACTCAAGGCCCGGGGGCCAGATCTGGCCCGCCGCATCATTTTTATTTGGCCCTAAAAAGCCTGGAAATAATGTGTCAATTAAATACTTTATCTCCTTACTAAATGTATTCCATATTTTTATGTGGACAGAAAAAAAATTACATGTACTCCATGCAATCACAGATTTTAAACTCAAATATTATCATACATATACAGTCGTGGTCAAAAGTTTACATACACTTGTCATGGCTGTCTTGAGTTACCAATCATTTCTACAACTCTTATTTTTTTGTGATAGAGTGATTGGAGCACATACAGTGGGGCAAAAAAGTATTTAGTCAGCCACCGATTGTGCAAGTTCTCCCACTTAAAATGATGACAGAGGTCTGTAATTTTCATCATAGGTACACTTCAACTGTGAGAGACAGAATGTGAAAAAAAATCCAGGAAGTCACATTGTAGGATTTTTAAAGAATTTATTTGTAAATTATGGTGGAAAATAAGTATTTGGTCACTTCAAACAAGGAAGATCTCTGGCTCTCACAGACCTGTAACTTCTTCTTTAAGAAGTTAGTCTGTCTTCCACTCGTTACCTGTATTAATGGCACCTATTTGAACTCGTTATCTGTATAAAAGACACCTGTCCACAGCCTCAAACAGTCAGACTCCAAACTCCACTACGGCCAAGACCAAAGAGCTGTCGAAGGACACCAGGAAAAGAATTGTAGACCTGCACCAGACTGTGAAGAGTGAATCTACAATAGGCAAGCAGCTTGGTGTGAAAAAATCAACTGTGGGTGCAATTATCAGAAAATGGAAGACATACAAGACCACTGATAATCTCCCTCGATCTGGGGCTCCACGTAAGATCTCATCCCGTGGGGTCAAAATGATCATGAGAACGGTGAGCAAAAATCCCAGAACCACATGGGGGGACCTGGTGAATGACCTGCAGAGAGCTGGGACCAAAGTAACAAAGGTTACCATCAGTAACACACTACGCCGACAGGGAATCAAATCCTGCAGTGCCAGACGTGTCCCCCTGCTTAAGCCAGTGCATGTCCAGGCCCGTCTGAAGTTTGCCAGAGAGCACATGGATGATACAGCAGAGGATTGGGAGAATGTCATGTGGTCAGATGAAACCAAAATATAACTTTTTGGTATAAACTCAACTCGTCGTGTTTGGAGGAAGAAGAATACTGAGTTGCATCCCAAGAACACCATACCTACTGTGAAGCATGGGGGTGGAAACATCATGCTTTGGGGCTGTTTTTTTGCTATGGGGACAGGCTGACTGATCCGTATTAAGGAAAGAATGAATGGGGCCATGTATCGTGAGATTTTGAGCCAAAACCTCCTTCCATCAGTGAGAGCTTTGAAGATGAAACGTGGCTGGGTCTTCCAGCATGACAATGATCCCAAACACACCGCCCGGGCAACAAAGGAGTGGTTCCGTAAGAAGCATTTGAAAGTCCTGGAGTGGCCTAGCCAGTCTCCAGACCTCAACTCCACAGAAAATCTGTGGAGGGAGTTGAAAGTCCGTGTTGCTCGGCGACAGCCCCAAAACATCACTGCTCTCGAGAAGATCTGCATAGAGGAATGGGCCAAAATACCAGCTACTGTGTGTGCAAACCTGGTAAAGACCTATAGTAATCGTTTGACCTCTGTTATTGCCAACAAAGGTTATATTACAAAGTATTGAGTTGAATTTTTGTTATTGACCAAATACTTATTTTCCACCATAATTGACAAATAAATTCTTTAAAAATCCTACAATGTGAATTCCTGGATCTTTTTTTCACATTCTGTCTCTCACAGTTGAAGTGTACCTATGACGAAAATTACAAACCTCTGTCATCATTTTAAGTGGGAGAACTTGCACAATTGGTGGTTGACTAAATACTTTTTTGCCCCACTGTACTTGTTGGTCACAAAAAACATTTTTGTTTCATCTGACATCACATGGACAAAGATAAGACTTTATGGAGGAAAGTTCTGTGGTCGGATAAAACAAAAATTGGGCTGTTTGGCCACAATACCCAGCAATATGTTTAGAGGAGAAAAGGTGAGGCCTTTAATCCCAGGAACACAATTCCTACAGTCAAGCATGGTGGTGGTAGTATTATTATCTGGGCCTGTTTTGCTGCCAATGGAACTGCTGCTTTACAGAGAGTAAATGGGACAATGAAAAAAGGAGGATTACCTCCAAATTCTTCAGGACAAGCTAAAATCATCAGCGCGGAGGTTGGGTCTTGGGCACAGTTGGGTGTTCCAACAGGACAATGACCCCAAACACGTCAAAAGTGGTAAAGGAATGGCTAAATCAGGCTAGAATGAAGGTTTTAGAATGGCCTTCCCAAAGTCCTGACTTAAACGTGTGGACAATGCTGAAGAAACAAGTCCATGTCAGAAAAGCAACACATTTAGCTGAACTGCACCAGTTTTGTGGTCAAAAATTCAATCAGAAGCTTGTGGATGGCTACCAAAAGCGCCTTATTGCAGGTAAACTTGCCAAGGGACATGTAAGCAAATATTAACATTGCTGTATGTATACTTTTGACCCTCACATTTTCAGTAGACACATAATAAATTCATAAAAGAAGCAAACTTCATGATTTTGTTTGTGTGACCAACAAGTATGTGCTCCAATCACTCTATCACAAAAAAAAAAAAAAAGTTGTAGAAATAATTGTAAACTCAAGACAGCCATGATATTATGTTCTTTACAAGTGTATGTACACTTTTGACCACGACTGTATACATTCAAATTATTTTGTTTCGTTAAAATAGGTTATACTTTTGTATCTGCTTGACTTATGAAGTTGTCCATCAAATTGTACACTGCAAAAATGACGATAGATTTTACGGTAAAATTGACAGGGTTTTTTTACCCCCCCGCCCCCAGCATTTTACTGTAAATGGAAAAACAGTAGCCCAGTCTTTTACTGTAAAAAAAAATACTGATACTGTTTTGCTATTTACAGTAATAGAGCATAACATCAAAGGTTTTTACTGTAAAAAAAAAAAAAAAAAAAAGGCAGCTCAGCTGACAGAATTTTACCCTAAAAGTTTTCAATTTTTAGTGAGAAAAACAAAAAGCTGCCGTTTTGACAGTACATGTTACGGTAAAATTATTGCGATTGAGCTGCCAGTTTTTTGTACGTGAAAAAATCCAATCTTTAAATGCTTAGGACAGTGTTTTTCAACCACTGTGCCGCGGCACACTAGTGTGCCATGAGATACAGTCTGGTGTGCCGTGGGAGATTATCTAATGTCACTTATTTGGGTTAAAAATATTTTTTGCAAAGCAGTAATTATAGTCTGCAAATGATGTGTTGTTGTTGAGTGTCGGTGCTGTCTAGAGCTCGGCGAGTGACCGTGTAATACTCTTCTATATCAGTAGGTGGCAGCAGGTAGCTAATCGCTTTGTCGATGTCGGTAACAGCGGGAGGCAGCATGCAGGTAAAAAGGTGTTTAATGCTTAAACCAAAAATAAACAAAAAGGTGAGTGCCCCTAAGAAAAGGCATTGAAACTTAGGGAAGGCTATGCAGAACCAAACTAAAACTGAACTGGCTACAAAGTAAACAAAAACAGAATGCTGGACGACAGCAAAGACTTACTGTGGAGCAAAGACGGCGTCCACAAAGTACATCCGAACATGATATGACAATCAACAGTGTCCCCACAAAGAAGGATAAAAACAACTGAAATAGTCTTGATTGCTAAAACAAAGTAGATGCGGGAAATATCGCTCAAAAGGAAGACATGAAACTGCGACAGGAAAATAACAGAAAAAGACACCAAAATAGGAGCGCAAGACAAGAACTAAAACACTACACACAGGAAAACAGCAAAACACTCAAAATAAGTCAGGGTGTGATGTGACAGGTGGTGACAGTACACCTACTTTGAGACAAGAGCTATATTGATGCATGCTTGGTTAGCTTTAAAGTCATATCCAACAATTGCAACAACGACTTTCAACAACTGAGTTTCATTTTTTTAATGATTTCTGCTGGTGGTGTGCCTCTGTTTTTTTTCCAACACAAAAAATGTGCCTTGGCTCAAAAAAGGTTGAAAAGCACTGGCTTAGGAAATTATATACTAATGTGCAACACTCTCCCTGACCACCTGAGGGCACCACAGACTGTGGATGCTTTAAAAAAAAGGCTTAAAAACCCTTCTTTTTTTTAAAAAAAAGCCTTTTTTTTTTTTTTAGATATATGCATACTAGTTCTAGCTATTAGGCTGTTCTAGTTTTTATTTTTATTATCTTCTTTTTTTTTTTTTTTTAAATACACTGTAGCACT